>NW_010524723.1:9771-12613 GCF_000687285.1 Phaethon lepturus | reverse complement strand
TGAACCTGCTTCCCAGCAAAGACAGCTCTGCCAAATGAGTTCGCTTGCCATTTTGTTGCAGAACTACTTTTAGTGAATTTGCAGCCAAGCATGCTAAAGACTCGAGATTCAAGGCAATTGAAAAGATGAAAGATCGAGAGGCCTTGTTTAATGAGTTTATCACAGCGGCAAGAAAGAAGGAAAAAGAAGACTCGAAGACCAGAGGTGAGAAGGTAAGATGACTTTTTTTAGTTCCAGCAGTATGAATGATGTGAGTCTGAGTGAGATGGGACAAAGCCAGTGCTTGGTTTCCAGCGTGCCTTCTCTGAGACACGGTCCTTCTCTTTTGTAGAGGTTTTACAATGTAAACACTTCACAGATGTCCCCTTGGTCTTTCTGAAGTATTTTAAGTTTGCAGGTATACTGACTTTTAGAGTATATATAGAATTGGACTTACATTTATTTGAGAAGCCGAATTTACTTAAATAATCGCACTTTTTTTTTTTTTTTAATTTACCTAAGCAAGTAACATTATATTCTTAACTGGAATAATGCCTGATTTTTTTTTTTTTGATTTTTTTTTTAAATTATATTATTCTGAAGCATTAAAAGGAAAAGGATTCTTGTCCTGTTTGGCTGGAAACCCCAGAACTGGCCATTACCTTGCTGTTCTCTCAGTGGAGACAGTAAGAACTTGAAATTTTCTGTAGGATACGCCGTTTAAATTTCAAACAGCCTCCATATCTTCTCTTTCCATCTAAAAGCTAGCACGTTAGTGACTTTTTAATCTTTCAGTAAATATATCTTATGTATAAACTGCTGCTTATTAGAATGAAAGGTCAGCTATTAAAGATTAATGAATTCCAAATGTCACTTGACCATGTTGTCAATAGCAGGGAGCAGGCTTTCACCACTGGGAAAGGAGGCTACCATGGAGTTCACATCAAATATTATCATCAAAATATGCAGCCATTTACTTACATGTCCCTGTGTGTTGTGCGAGTGGAGAAAATAACATCTAAAACCTAATCGTTTTTGACATTTTAAAGTCTGCAATATTTATTTTATAGTATAAAGTTATTGCAAATTTCACCTAAGAATGCTTATAGAAGAGAAAAATGCTGAATAGCAAGTTAGATTTGGGGACAATTTCATTATTGGATAAGTTTTGCATATTTTTTTTAATCTAGGTACTTTGGTCTAATTTGATTTTGTATTCATTTTTTTCAAATGTTGACTTATTGCTGATATTTTCAATAAATGATTGTGGTTTCAGAGGAGAACTGATGCAGTTCAAAACTAGACTTTTACACACTGCATTTTGATTATGAATATGGAATTTTTAAGCATTCTTGCAGCTTAATAGTGCAATTGAAGACTTTAAAAAAAAAGTAAATATTTGTTGTTGCATGATTGTTCTAAAGTTGAAAAGTTAAAAGAAGAGAGATTGTGTTTGTTTGCTTTTGAAATAATGTTTTTTCTCCAAAAGCCTTTTGTAACCATTTTATGTATTCTGTTTTATAACAAGTGGATAGACTTTACAGTTATGTGCTGTGCGGCCTGTCAATCAGTTCAGTCTGACAGCTGTCAATCACTGACACGCAAATATTATGGGATTCCCTAGTGAGGAAAGAATTGGTATCTCTGTGTGGTGACTTTAGCCTCCCGCAGTTCCGGTACTTTACATTTTTTTAGTTTTTTTCCTTGTGAAGTGATGAGAGTTGTACCTGCAATGTGTTAACTGCCAAAACAAAAAAGACTTCTAAATACACCTGAAATATTTTCAGTCTTATTTTCCTTTGATTTTGAAAGTGTTTAAAACATAAAAGAAAATTTAAGGCATTTAACCTGAAGCTTTCTCAGTCTGTTTTAAAAGTCCAAAATCTTTATTTAAGGAGGATCAACTTTACAGAAATCTTTAACGTAAGGGTTTTAAATTATATAATGTTTTGATTTTGCTTCATTGAGTTACGGCTTACTGGATGGTGATGGAGCAGCCAGCTTTTCAGATGGTTGTGTTTATTCATGTGGCTAATTTCAGTAATTTGAGTAAACACAATGCTGCTATTTCCCAGATGGCCGAGATGAGGAAGTACACTGTGGGTTTGAGGATATTGGGAAAGGGGCTATGAGCTGGTAACAGTGACCAAGCGGCTCAGGTACTGTCCCGGGACACAGCATTGTTCCATGTCCTTGAGATGAGCCGTGCCAGCAAATGAGCCTGACGTCCCACTTTACCTAGACTTACTGGAATGTTCAGCTGCACACGTCCTGCAGCCCACAGTGCCGATGGCTGTCTCACCTGTCATCTGTCCTGTACGAAGATCTCCTAACGGTTTTCTAAAATAGTCTAGGCAATCTAGTTACTGTGTATGCATATACTAAACTTGCAACATCAGAGAGCTATAATTGTAAAAGATTATTTCTTGGTGAGATGTTTTTGGCTCAATTTTTTGAGAAGTTTTTGCCTTGTTTTGAAATTGAAAACCAAATTGCAATACCTGCGCTACATATGTTGCGGATGACTGAAGTTAAACCCATGCTTTAAAAGCATTGAAGGTCTGGAAATGTCATTCGTTTTTCTCGGGAAGGAGTTGGCAGTACCCTCCTGGTTTTCGGCTGAGTCGGTGGCTGGTGAAGCAGCAGATGGCCCAGCTGGCATCTGTACAGTAGTGCTCGAGCTCTGTACTGAGCAAGCGCACGGCTCCTCAGGGAGCGAAGCGGGTGCTGCTGGTGGCTCCTGCAGAAGCATCTTCCTCCAGATTGAGGTGGTGTTCTTAGGTCTGGTTTTGTATTGCCGCTGGTGCCACGGTGCTTCCAGCAGTGTTGCAGGTATGCAGTTTTTATCCTGTGGAATGTGTGT
>NW_010524723.1:589-9740 GCF_000687285.1 Phaethon lepturus | reverse complement strand
ATATATATATATATATATATATGCATATGTGATTTGTGCAGAAACTCTGAAGTACCCTTACTTTATAGACTTCTGTAGTAAGGTCTGGGAATTGTTTGATTTTTAACAAATATTTCTAATGACATGGCTTAGAAAGCTTCATATTTTTGATACTGCATGCATGTTTTAAGATGTTCTGAAACAACATTCTTGATTTTACAATGAATAAACGGTTTGCTTAGCATTTTGTTCAGCTACTTTAAGAAAAAGTGATAGTGCTGTAGATGTAAAGCAACTTCCCACTGGCACTAACCAGTTGTTGTCTAATCTTTGCTTACTATCTTAATCTCTCTGTTGAGATAGTAAAGAAAAAAGCCTATAAAGCCTTTTATGTTTATATGTTAATATTATGAAGAACTAAAATTATCAGTGGGCAAGGCTGCAGAATGTTGGTTCTGATCTTCATTTCAGTCTTGCATTCTGTAACAAAACATGTTTTTAGAGAACCGGGATGTGACAGTTCTCTGGAAAGCCAGAGTTTGTTCGTCTGTCCATCCGCTTGCTTCCCTTACGAACCTCACTGTTTTGTAGCTAAACTGCTTTTGGTGGTTTTCTTTTTTTTTTTAAAGGGATGAAGAGGGGAGATAAATAGCAAAAAATGAATGCCCAGCCCTTCTCCTAGGTTTTTGGGTTTTTTTAGTTAGCGTCCATAGAGACAGATTTTGTTTGGGCCAGCAGGGTTTGGGATGCTGTGAAGGCAGCATGCTTTGCCTTGCGTGTGGAGTCCCTAGGGTCACTCCCTGGCACTCAGCAAGTAAGGCAAACAAGGCCCTCACCTCTCTGCTTCGGAGAGATGGAGGCTTAAATGCCAAGCCAGACTTCTGAGGCAAAAAGTGGTAGAAATAAAAAGGAGGAAATACCTAGGACCCGAAGAGCAGCAGGAACAGGAAGATCATCTACCCCAGAAACAAAAGAGATGTAATAAAGGCACAGCAGTTGATCTTGCAGCTGCTGGTTCTGGGAGAGTGGATGGAAATGTGTTGCTAGTTGTCTTGAGATTAAAAAAACCCTAATATTATTGATTCTCTGCCAGCCCTTTGTGATGGCTGTTGTTATGGACAGAGTACTGATGTGCCATTTCCAATTGAAAAAGTAGACTAAAACATTTCCTTAAACTTTTATATGTATGTCCATATCCATCTTAAATGTAATTTACTTAATTACCATATGTGGGTAATTCTTTATTAGTTAGATCCATCTTAAGACATTGCTGTTTATCAATATTTATCTCTGTTCATTGTACACTTGGAGGATGAATCCCTAAATACTTGGATTTGTCTAGAACCCTGTTTAAAACTGCATAGCTGCCGTAGTATTAATATGCAAAACACTCTAATGTAGAATCAGTAACTTGTTACTTTGAGATATATATATGAAAGCTCAAAAAAGCAGCTTAAATTGGAGTAAAATAATAAAAACTGTATGGTTGAATCATTCTTCAAAGAATATAATTCATCTTAAATGTAGCAGATCTTCTTCATGTATCTGCTTTAGCAAAATTGTCCTAAGGGAAGGTGAATTGTAGATGCAGTTATGTCTAAATTCAGAGTTTTAGTGATTTCTCTAAATTGTAATGGTATGTAGTATTAATATGCTTCCCTCTGTTGGAGGTAAGTTGACTCCTTTTTTCATAAGAGCAAACTGTTGGGTATCAAAGTATCTTTCTCAAGTATTGTCTTTCTGTTGCCATCTGTAAAACAGATCAAAATGGACTTTTTTGAACTACTAGCTAATCACCACCTGGACAGTCAGTCTCGCTGGAGCAAAGTGAAGGACAAAGTAGAGACTGACCCCCGTTACAAAGCAGTGGATAGCTCTTCACAGCGGGAAGACCTTTTCAAACAGTACATCGAAAAAATAGCTAAGGTACGCATGTGACATTTGGAAGTATAACTTTGAATGTTCTGCTGGTCACATCTCTGTTAATGTGTGAAGTAACTAACTAGAAGATAAACTAATGTGCTTTAGTTCCACACTAAAGAGAATTCTATAACATGGTTATTTGTAGAAGTACCCCAGAATGACAGTTTGAAACTTAGTATTATCCCTGATGGCAGTGTTGCTGCAGACGTTCATGGTACGTGTATGCATGCGTGCATACACACACATGGTATTCGGGAGAATTTATCCAGCAGAGCAAGAAAGGCTCCTGTAAAGCCATTGGTTGCAAAAATGTCTGTAAAACTTCAAAAAATACAAACACCACATTGATTGCTTCCTACCAGGATGGGCAGTTTCCTTTGCTGTGACTTTTTGTATCAGCTAAGCTTCCTTCGGGAATGTAGATGGTTCATACACAGTTCCTTCGCTGGTTCTTCTCTCTTAATCCAATATTCCTACCTTTCTCTGCCAGGCAAATAATGGTTGAGCATATAAAACTGGGCTAACAAATAGTGATACTACTCTCCCCCGTCACCCCATTATTCAGAGTTTGTCACCGTACACAAACAACATGTTCCTGAGAATAGTCATTCTGTGATCAGCATTATGACCAAACTTCTCTTCGCCCCGTGTAAACTCTGTAGTGCTTCAACATAGCTGTTGAGGCAAAATGTTGTAATCAATAGATCTCAAATAACTTTGAAGTATTTTGTTCCAAGGTGCCTTTAGTTTGACAACCCTTTAATTTACTTACCTGTCTAATGAAAATATGAAAGATGTTCTGTTGTTTTTACTGAGAAAAGTTTGTTCCTATGTTTCAGAATTTAGATTCTGAAAAAGAAAAGGAGCTGGAAAGACAAGCTCGCATTGAGGCAAGTTTGCGTGAACGAGAAAGGGAAGTCCAGAAAGCTCGTTCAGAGCAAACCAAGGAAATTGATAGAGAACGTGAGCAGCACAAACGGGAAGAAGCTATACAAAACTTCAAAGCGCTTCTGTCTGACATGGTGAGATATGGATAGGCTTTCTCAGCTTGTCAGTGCATTCTTCTTCTAATTGTTGCACCATGTAAAAGCTTTTTGGCATTTGTAGTTAAGTTTTTATAGAAATAGAATCCTGTCATCTTCCCCCTGCTGCCCTCCATTCCCTGTTGGGAGTTTTGCCTTGGTTGGAAGAGAATGCTTTGCATTTAGGCTTTATGTTCTGGCATCTTGCCCAGGAAGTTAGTGGGTAGCATTATTCCTGCTGTGTTTCTCTGGAGTTTCACAGGTGATGGCAGGTTTTCAGTCATGCTACTGTAAACTTCTGTATGTCTGTTGGAAAATGAGGTATTGTTGAGCATTAGGAATAGTCCCTTTATTTTTGCGTGTTCTCTCTTCATGCTCCAGACACAGTGCCCTTAACTGTTTCTCTGCTATGTTGTATGTTTACTTTATTCTTCTGGTCAAGCTAATCTGTGAGAGAGCAGTTCCTGTAAGGTGAATAACCTATTAAAAGGACAGGATTAGCAAAATGAGTTTTCACCAGTATGCGTACTATGCCTTTGCTCCCTGGTGTAAGATACAAAATCCAAACATGTTACTAGTGCTTGGTTCCACATTTCATCACTGAAATCTTTGTAAGGGGCAAGGTATAAACAGCTCATCACTCTGGTCTTGTGGTATAGCTAGTAACATAGAGAAACAGCTCCTCGAAGATGCTCTCTGGGCTAGAACCAAGGCACTGCAAAGCTCCTAGTGGCTCTTTGGAAATAATTATCTCTGAGACTGCCTTTCCAGACCACTTACAGTTAATATAGGATATTATGCACAGAGGAGGAGGGTGTTGGTTTCTTTCTTTTTTTTTTTTTTTTGAGAGAATACTCAGCCAGGTCAGTGGGGTATCTCCATCTGCATTTGAACTGATGCAAAGTAATTCCTTCTGCCACTGCCTGTTTAATATTTGTGGGGAAGCTACTACAGTCTGTTGCTTAAAGGCTGTTTTGTTTTTTTCATCTTTTAATTTGAACCTTAATTTAGAACAAGAGAAATAAAAAAACCTAAGCAGTATATAAGAAATATCAGTGAACTGCAGAAAAAGATGGTTTAAAAAAAACAATCATCTTTTGTCTCAGGTGCGTTCTTCAGATGTGTCATGGTCTGATACCAGAAGGACTCTCCGCAAAGATCATCGATGGGAATCTGGCTCCTTACTAGAAAGAGAAGAAAAAGAGAAGCTCTTTAATGAACACATTGAAGCACTTACCAAAAAGAAGAGGGAACACTTCAGGCAACTTCTGGATGAAACTTCAGCGGTAAGAGCGTTATATATTCAAACTTCAAATCTTTGCCAGCCCGTTGTGATTTATCTTTTTCTGGTTTTCTGTCACATAGGCTGATTTGTTTGCTTTTATTTCCAGGGCACCTTTGCTTCACTACTACCTTTTTCTTTTTCATAACAAAATTTGTGCATTGTTTCCTTACCTGTTAATCTTGAGTGTTATTTTGTTTTAACACACAGTTCATTTACATTTAAACTTCTAATCAGTGATCTTTTTATCTCCTGCAGGGTGTTACATTTCTTCAACACTGAGTTTTTTGATACTCTTTACTATATGGCATCTTGCTCTTTCAGATATACAGTGTTTGTCTTAATGAATATCAGTATATAATCATACCAAGTTCATCTGTTTTGATGTTCTCCTGCTTTATCTTGTGCTACTGAATCTGAACTTCTGTTCTGTGTAATGCTATGGAAATCTATCACCTATTGTGTGTACTGTGGGGCTTTAGTGAGTCTTGCTCTTCTTTAGTTATCTGCCAACTTCGGTCAGCTTTCTTTTAACCCAAAGGTGTTTATCTCATTTTTTAATGCATTAGTTAAAAGTGCTTAGCACATTAGGCAGATTTTTAGTGTGATAGAATAAAATGACAGACATGCAACTCTGAAGCAAGTTTTCTGTAGGTAATTTTTAACAACACATTCATATACATAAATACATACTGGAAAAAGACTTTGGGATGTAAATGATGTTTGTGAGGCCTTTGATCTGAAAATCCCATCTCAAAATACTAAAGAAAAGTAAATATATAAAATCAACTAATTAAAAATACAAATGTACAACACTTAAAAATACAGCAACAACTTGTCAGTGGACTTGAGATATTTAAAATCTTCAGATGTAGTAATATTTACATTCTCTATTCTTAGAATCTTATTTTCTTTTAACTATTTTTGCTTCTTTTGAAAGATAACTTTAACATCAACATGGAAAGAAGTGAAAAAAATCATTAAAGAAGATCCAAGGTGCATTAAATTTTCTTCAAGTGACAGGGTAAGTACTTTGCATCACTGTTGCTAAGTTTCAGTATAATGCAGGACACAGAGTAAGTTAATGGGTGCTGAAGTGGTTCCTGCTTTATGTGAACAGAAGGATTATTGTTTAAGATTTTTTGTAAATTAAAAATGTAAAAGATAGGAAAAATATAATTTACATGTAATTATTGCTTATGTTCAGTATGTTAAGTTGCATGGAGCACTTAATCTGCATTCAGTGTTTTAAACTTACCTTTTTTCTTTCAGAAAAAACAAAGGGAGTTTGAGGAGTACATTAGAGACAAATACATTACTGCCAAAGCTGACTTCCGAACACTATTGAAAGAGACCAAATTTATAACATACAGGTGTGTAGCATATGTCAACAAAGGACTAATCTTTTTATTATGCTTTTCCATATAAATTGCAACAAACTGATGTCTGTTTCTTCTTCTAGCATAAGCTGATGTCTAAGTTACACTTTCACAACCTTTCATAACTTGTCAAAAAAAAAGTTTACAGCAGCTAGAGACCTCTTTTTGCTTTATTTTGACATTTCTGCTGCTGACTAACAAGTAATGAAAATCAAACCAACACAGGTGTGAGGTTCTCTTTCGCTTCGGAATAGTATTCTGTGAGTAGTACCCTGAGCTGTCAGGCCTTAAAATAATTTTGTGCTGAAGGGCCTTCTTTCATGTTTGTATTAGTCCTTGGTTTAGGCTCAGGAGGGATCAACACTGAAGTGAGGACTCTGTTTCAGGACTTTGGAGTAGACAGCAAAGAAATATTGGCTCCATTGAAATTTTATTTAAAAAAAAAACAAAAAATAATTTGCCTGATTTCTGCTGGAGAATTTCATTGAAACGGTGTGTCTTACAGGTGGGTAGATTTACAAAGCAGTTGACTTTTTCGCTCAGTTTCAGGGGTTGGTAAGGCAGATACAGAATCTTGGGTATGGTCCAAAACAAGTTTCCTATCAGAAACATGAGTTCACTTAAAAAGCAGAAGATGAAATTAAGTTCCTTGGATCCTAACGAATTGCATAGCTCCTTTGCAGTCAGCACTGTAGTGTTTTGGAGTTCTGGTTTCAGGTGGTGCTGCTGTCAGTGAGCTGAATGACAGTGCTCTAAGATGGTGTGTGGACACAGTTAATCAGTCAAGCTGGACTGTAGCTGAGAATTACACATCCAAATTCTAATTTGCCTCATTTAGGAGCTGAATTTAAAACTATGATTTTTTTTGTTGTTGTTGTTCCCTCTGGGTTTTAGCATTTGTATAGTTCACGTAGTGCTATACAAGGTCATTGCAGCCAGACATCAGTATTCCATGGTCCTTAATTAATGTACCACAAATGTAGCAACAAGACTTTATTTCCTGTGTGTAAAGTACTCTTGGTGTGCCCAGTCCTAACATAAAGCAGCATCTTTTTAGCTAAGATACCTAGGTCTCTGCACCCTTTCCCTGCTTTGCCTTTCCATTGTCTCTGCCTGTGCTTTCTTATGGTGAGGGCAGCTTCTACGAGCTCAGAGCAGGGAGGGTTCCCGGCGTGTTCTGTGCATCCTGGGACACTCTCAAGTGGTGATTCTTATGCTTGCTCTCAGATCCAAAAAGTTGATCCAGGAGTCAGATCAACATCTGAAAGATGTAGAGAAGATACTACAAAACGACAAGCGATATCTGGTACTTGACTGCGTACCGGAAGAGAGACGCAAACTCATTGTGTCCTACGTAGATGACCTGGACCGTCGAGGCCCGCCTCCACCACCCACAGCTTCAGAGCCTACAAGACGAACAACAAAATAGTTATGAAGTACTCTTAAGCCAAGGGTATCTCTTAAATCAAAAAGCTTGCATGAGCCATCTGTCAGGTTTATACATATACATTACCGTGAATATATTGCAAAACCATCTGAGGAGCAGAGGAAGAAGCAGCATTTGTGAACATAAAATGGTCTCTGAGGGAGGGAAACCATCAACAAAAACCCCACGTTAAAGATATTTATAAAGATATTTTTGGGGCATGACTGACAAAATTCCGAACATGTGGGCTGTGTTCGGAAACTTCAGATCTCAGAGCAATGCAGTATCTGTATATGAGGTGTGGATGTCTGATATTTGGAGGCGTTCTGCTCAGCAGTGTCATACATGTGAGTCTTAAGGATAATCACGCTTGTGGTTTGAACTTGTACTACGTGTGTGCCACCAGCTTCCTAATGGTTACCCACGGTCCCTGGCTGAGGAGGTGAAATGCTGTCTGATAGCTTAAATTATTGATTACTGAAGACCGCGTTCTGGAAACGCAAGTCCCAATTCTCTGCTTGCTTTCACCCTTGTAAATGGAACTAAATCTATTAAAGCCAGAGTTAGAGAGGAGAATTAGGACTAAGAGACCAAATTAAATTTGTTCACAGGTCTGCTTTGTTCCTTACCCTATCCATGAATTAGAAGCAAAATCAGGTTGCTCTGCCCAAGTGAAGATTTGTCGAATAATTTTTACTCGAAGTTGGAAACACTTGGTAAATAACAGTGGTTACTGGAGCAGAACAGGACGGTTGTATAAAAACATTTTTATTTACGATAAAGTGATCTTTACATACTTCTGGATTAGACTGTGGATTTCCCCTCTGGGCAATTCTTGTAAACTATACTCCTGTTTTGAATGTTAAACTTGTGTTTCTAAAGTTTAATTTTGAAACGTTGGGATTGTTCAGTTTATGTATTTGAACTACAATAAACCAACCCTTTTTATATATGGATTGTACAGGCCTAATACCAGTTTTTGTTGGATTTTGTTGGACTTGTGAATTTACAAGTAAAAGCAAACAACTGAAGTCATATTGCCTTAATTCTTGGCTGTGTTTGGCAAAACAGTACCTGTGGCACTGTGCAACATCAGATTAAACTTCAGCAGCAGCATTCAGGTCTGCATACGTGCAATGGGGTGCGGAGCAAAATTATTTTCTAGTTCAGTTCTTTAGTCTTTTTGCTTAAATATGAGATGGTAGGGATGGCAGTGTCAAAGTACTTCCTTCTGTTTCTACTGTATCTGACATGGATCTCTTCCTCTGAGCTGAGGGGTGGGGAAGGATTGATTCTTCCTTGAGAAATTGATTTTTTTTTTTCATTTTTTTTTTTTTTTTTTTTTTTTTCTTCAGCAATTACTGTTTTGGTGGCCAGCCATTGGGACTTGCAGTCCAAGCACCAAGATGGAAGGTTGTTCACAAAGATTTAGACAGCTTGGGAGGGTTTTGTACTGCTGACATCTGAAACATGGCACTTGTAGTAAGAATGTACTCCCTTGCAAACAGAACAGCAAGAGTGATTTTGATTTTAAATTTCTTTAAAAAAATCTTCATTTTTATGAACAAACGAAGTCTACTAAGCCACAGCATGGGAAGGTTCGAAGTCGAAGGATGACTCCAGCAGGCAGCAGTGATGTGAACAGACAGGTCAGCTCATTTTGGTGCTCAGCTGCCAATGGCACAAGAGCCCTCTGAACCCCTGGGCGTGGGGTGGGCACCCGGGGACCCTGCAGCCGTCCCTGCACGCGGCGTGGCCTGTCCGCGCCCGCCAGCCCAGGCTGTGCCCTCGTGTCTCCTCAGGTGCCCTCTGGGCCAGGACACTGTGTCCGTGGCTGCGTCTGGCATCTGGAAGGTGTCCAGTGTAGGACATGGGTGGTGGGAATTGTGGCAACGCACTGGCTCGCTGTGAGCGCACAACGTCGCCCCACTCTGCCATAAATGAATGTCTTTTCACTCAGCTTAACACGTCCCTGCAGGAAGCCATGCATTTTTTATGCCTGTTTCAAAATATGGTTAACTTGTTCATTAAATGAATAAGATTTCTATTAATTTTAATTTATCTTTTTTATGGAGACCAGATGTTCATTAACATTTATTTATCCGCTTATTCTGTGGATAAAACAATTATGCCTAACGTA
>NW_010524723.1:0-497 GCF_000687285.1 Phaethon lepturus | reverse complement strand
TGCACCGACATCGTGGAGCTGGTCCCTCGCCCCTGCAGCACCTTGGGCATGGTCCCCTGTGTCCCCCAGGGGCAGGGGCAGTCCGTGGGGTCCTCAGCCAGAGAGAAGGTTGTGTATAAGGGATGCTGACCGCTTTTCCAGCACCTTTGCCATTGCAGCCGGGCAGCTCCCCTGGCCCGGCCCTGCTGTCAGGCTGCTGCTGTGCCTGAGCGCTCACAACAGCCCGGCAGGGCAGGAGTTAAATCTAAGCAAGCTTAAGAAAGGGAAAGAAACTTGAATTTTGAAAAGCCAGACACATTCCTGGAGTAAGGAGCTGCAGGCTGTCACCAGTGAGAGTGGCAGTCCCAGTTTCTTCTGGGGCCGTGTCACCGTTTCGGCTGCTGAGCAGAGGCCCGGTGCAGCTCAGTGGCTGCTGCTTCAGTCTCCGGCCTCGGGAGCTGGTGCCAAACCCAAGGCTTCCCGCGGATCTCAGCCGGATTTGCAAACAGCAATGAGTG
>NW_010524722.1:562-1707 GCF_000687285.1 Phaethon lepturus | reverse complement strand
TCACTTTTTCTCCTCGTCTTCTACCCCTTGGGACGCACTCCCGTCCTCCAGCCCCGTTCGTCCCACCTCCCCCAGCTCTCGGCAGCACCTTCCCACCCCTGTCCCCTCTTGTACCCTCTGCCCGCGGGACCTGAGGCAGCATCTCCCGGGTCGCCAGTGCTGGCTGGGTTGCCGTGCCGAAAACACAGGTTTTTTTCTGGCTGGCCGTGCAGAAGACACGGGTGCCTTCATGCGGCCACTCTTCCTTGGAAACGTGGGGCAGCCCTTTGGGTCTTTCTCTCGACTGAGCCGAGAAACTTCACAAACCCTCCTCCCGCTTTTGAGATTTTGACTGTTTTTGTCCAACTCAGTTGAAAGGGGCCCAAACACTTGGGAAGGCGAAGGCTGGCACAGCCAGCGTGGCCGCGCGAACCTTGCTCCTTTACGGCAGCAAGCTAAAACCGCAGAGGTACATTTAAATGGGGAGAGGGGCCGGGGGGTGAGCGGGAGCTGGGAGCAGGGAACAGGGGTGAACTGGCAGGAGCGGCTGGGCTGCTCATCGGACCTCGGCCCCTGGGGAAGTCAAGGGTTGCTGGAGCTGGACAACGAGGAATTAGAGAAGAGTCCACGTCACTTGACACAATCTGGGGGGAACAGGCTTCCTTCAGCTAATCTGACACATTTTTGGAGAGGAAGAAGTCTGGCCGATGACGAGAAGAGCTCTGTGGCAAGCTGCTTTGGAAGCATGGTCTGGTACCGTGCAACATATTGACCCAGAAAAGAGGGAAAGATAAGAATAACCTGCTGCACGTTGAGCAAGCCAAACCCCGGCTCGGGAACATCTCCCAGGCAGGGAGCTGGTGAGTTGTGTCTGGGTTGCCACCTTCTGCCGCTCCGCCACTCTCCTGCTTTTTAAAACAGAACATGGAAGCCAACTGAAAAGCGGCAGAGTTGGAGGCAAACGTGAAGATGCGAGAGCAAGGGCAAGGGGAGAGGGCCGGTCCCGCTCTCCTGGTGCCACACGCTGCCCAAGATGGACAGCAGGGAAGGAGGCTCCTTGGGAGGGGAAGGGTGCGGAGGGTCCGGGGGCTGCTCGCCTGGGCTGCTCTCGGTGCTCAGTGGGGCTGATGGCGGCACCGGCGGTGCCCACAGGGCGCGGGGAAGGG
>NW_010524722.1:0-358 GCF_000687285.1 Phaethon lepturus | reverse complement strand
GGGCAAGGGGAGAGCTGTCACCCTTCGCTGTGACCCACCGCGGGGGGACAACCAAGCTGCGCCGCACAGAGCTCCGCTGGAAGGCAAAGCCCCAGCAATGTCAAAGCAGCAAACGTGTACAAGACAGCGGCGAGAGCTGCGGACCAGAGAGGGATGGGAGCATGAGCATCCCTTCCAAGCAGCCAGGGAAGACAAAAAATAATAAAAAAAAAAAAAAAAAAAAAAGCACCTTGGCTAGAAGGTGCTTTACAAAGTATTTATGAGGTGTGCTCTTTAAAAATGGATAAGCTGTGCAGTGAGACTGCAGAACTACTGCAAGCACCAGGGATGGGAAGCTTTGCTGCCCAAGGAAGGCCAG
>NW_010524721.1:0-1663 GCF_000687285.1 Phaethon lepturus | reverse complement strand
TCCTTGGGGCAGGGAGCCAAAGCAGCCTCCGTGCACAGGGCTGGGGCTGTAAGGAGAAACCTCTTCTTCCCCCTGCTCAGTAATTAGCCCACCACGCACAGCGCCGAGCTCCGAGCGCGCTGAAGAATGAGGTTTAAATGGGATTTAATGAAAATACCAGCGCTACCGTGGCAGAGAGCACTGACGACGCGTGGGCTGCACCTCATTCCGCCAGGGCATAAGGTACCCTCTGCCCATCGGGAAGGACCGTGGCACGGACGGCAGTGGCGATCCCAGCACAGGAGAGCTCGCCGGGGTCAGCACGGGGGGGTCTGCATTTCTCCGAGTGCCCACGACACTCAGGTGCTCTCCTGGCTTTGAATCCCAAAGATTCATAATGTCCTTATTATTTTAAAACCAATCTTATTTAACAGGGTATGGCGAGAGTTGCAGAATTACCCGATATTGATCACAGAAAGGCTGGGCCATGGAGACAAGATCCATGTTGCTATGCGTGGCTTAGCAACATATAAATGTATTCAAACAGAATAATGAAATTATGGTGGGGAAACAAAGCAGCCATCACTTGAAGAGATGGAGGATGTGGAGGCCTCTTGGAGCTCTTGTTCGGCAAGACAAGGAAGACGGTACTTATTGTTTGTGCAAATACGTGAACCCCCCCAGCCATCCCCGGCTTGCATAAAGGGTGTAATGAATCCGGGCAGCGCGCTCGCTGCAACGCGCAGCTTTGTGCAGCTGGGCCGCGGCTCATTACTGCGGAAACGTGCGGCCCCTCCGCGTGAATGGAGTCCTTGCGGGGGGAGCCCTAAAACTGGGGGGGGGCGATCCACAGGGCAGAGAGAAGCCCACGCCTGCCTGCTGGCCACAGCCACGCTGCAAAACTCCTCATTCCCGTGGTTCTGAAGCTGACCCGGGATTTACCTGCGTTTTATCCGCCCTCATCCTCACCCGTGTTAACGCGCTGCCAGGAGCCCACCCCACCTCCCCCCCGCACCTACGGGCTGCCTCGTGCAGCGGGAGCCAGCGCGATGCCCACAGCTCCGCGGCAGCACAGGGAGGCACTGGAGCAGAGAAGAGGTGGATCTTCAGCCAGAACCGCCCAGATCCAGCACAGCTTTCCTGGGAGACTGCGAGCAAGTCGTTTAAGGCCCGAGTCTGCCCCCCGTGCCCGGGGTCCAGCGCTCCTCCTGCCCACCGGCCCTCCCGGCTGGACTGCGGGCAGGCAGGCTCCCCCCGGGTCCCTGCAGGACCTGCTGCAAGCCCGCTGCGGGTACCACCGTCATTTTCACTGGGCCTGGCTGGAAATTTTCAAATAAAGATACCTGGGCAAAATACGTCTCTTTTCAATAAACTGTCGTGAAAGAAAACAAACAGAAGAGGGGAAGCAGTGTCTGTTGACATGATTTGTCTGTCGTTCATCATCAAGCACCAGGCTTAGGGTTTGCTTCCCCCGGCAGCTGTCGTCCCCAAGAGCTACACGGCATTTTGCTCTGTGAAGACGGGAGCCTGTGCGACGCTGAGCTGCCCTGGGGTCTTCCAGGCATTGCTACGGGTGGGCATTACTGCCTTTTATTTTTGCTGTTAATGGCTGGAAGCACTTGTCTTTGAGCCCGGTGCCTCGGAGCAGCGCAGCGTAGCCAGCACCGGCGCTGTGCCGCACGCT
>NW_010524720.1:1536-1898 GCF_000687285.1 Phaethon lepturus | reverse complement strand
GGCTCTCGACTGCCCAAAATAAAGCCGATGCCGGAGTGGGTTCGCTTCTCGGGAAGCAAAAAGAAGAAATAAGATAAAAAAAGATGGAAAAGCGCAAATAAAACGTGTCAAAAAAACGACAAAAACATCACCCAGATGGTTCTGGCTCGGACGTTTCGGACGGCCTGCGTGCCGCCACGCCGGACAAATTAAAAGGATGAAACAAGCCTCACGGCTTTCGGCTGGTGCCGCGGCGGAGCGAGGACGTGACGCTTCCCGGGGAGCGAGCGAAGGCGGGTGATGCCCGAACCTACTGCTACGCGGGGGGACAAGCCGGGGAGCAGAGCGCCGGCGCGGCCATCCGCTCTGGCGGGCTTCGGCTA
>NW_010524720.1:1188-1514 GCF_000687285.1 Phaethon lepturus | reverse complement strand
GGCTTCGGATAGAGCCCCGTTCCCGGCAGCTTCCCGTTCTCCGCCTGGACGGCGGGATCTGCCTTCCGCAAGGAAGAAAAAGCAAAAATACAAACCAACCCAAAAAAGCGTGTTTTTGACTCACGCCCGTCTGTGCAACGATCCGTCGTAAACGCGGGGTGCGCGAGCGGCTCCTCCCGCCCCCTTTTTATCACAATCTACAAAAATGTCCTTCCTGCAGCTTATTTCTTAGGAATGCTGGTGGATCAGTGAATTCCAGGAAAAGGCTGGCACAGCCGCCGGGCGCCTCGGCCGACGAAGGGGGGACCCGGCGAGACCGAAAGCCG
>NW_010524720.1:313-1128 GCF_000687285.1 Phaethon lepturus | reverse complement strand
CGTTTCGGAGCGTTCCCGTTTCTCTTCGCCCACAGGCTGGAGAGGAGCACATCCCAGCAGTGCAAAGGTCCGGTAATTATTAGTTTGAGACAGAAGGAAAAAGGGGGTGGGAAAAAATAAAAAAGCAACCCCCCGGCGGCGTTTCACCAACAGAAGTAACTCAAAAAGGCACAACACTGGAAAAAAAGTGTCATTTACGCCGAGTCGGAACCTGAAGGCTCGGGTCGGTGCAAATCTGTCGGATGTTGGGAAATTCCGGCTGCTTTAAAAAAAAAATCTTTCATGGTTTTGATTTTTTTCTCTTATTAAAACCCAGCACGCGCAAAAAGAGCTGAGACTTCGGAGACTTTAGCAACGCGCTGGCCCTGCCTCCCCTCCTCTTGCTTCTCAAGGGCTTAAATTATCCAAAAATAGCTTAAGGGTGTTGAACCAACAGGAACAAAAAGAAAAAAAGAAATTGAGCTTTAAAAAAAAAATCTTTCATGGTTTTGATTTTTTTCTCTTATTAAAACCCAGCACGCGCAAAAAGAGCTGAGACTTCGGAGACTTTAGCAACGCGCTGGCCCTGCCTCCCCTCCTCTTGCTTCTCAAGGGCTTAAATTATCCAAAAATAGCTTAAGGGTGTTGAACCAACAGGAACAAAAAGAAAAAAAGAAATTGAGTTTTATATTGTTCATTCACTCGCACTTTGCCGTAGCGACGTCTCGGCGGCCGCGTTTCTTGAAGGGATTTGGACAGACCGCCTGGGGACGCCCGGTTCTGTCTCCCACGCTAAGAAAAGCCCTTGGAGGGCGAAGCGGCTCCTCGCCGGGCGC
>NW_010524720.1:0-263 GCF_000687285.1 Phaethon lepturus | reverse complement strand
GACCGGCTCAAGGGGAAAAGAAACGTCTCCGTTAGCGGACCTCTACGTATCAAAGTTTCCAGAACATCTATAAAAGCAGAAAGTCGTAAGAACGTTATCTCCAGTACATAGAAAAGTGAATAAATACTATTTATAGCTCGTGTGTTCTGTACATTTCCGTGTGCTCTCAGGTCGGGACCCCCCGCCGTCGGGGCGGTGGGAAGGGCTCCGGCCCTTTCCCGGCGTGTTCGGGTTTGTCTCCCTAAGGCGGCGACCGAAATCCT
>NW_010524719.1:0-9508 GCF_000687285.1 Phaethon lepturus | reverse complement strand
TGTAATCATCCCGGTTGCTGTCTCTCCGCTCAGACTAATAGCAGAGCGATCGGAGTCGGGGAGTTCAACCAGAGGTTATCTTTCCCAGGTACCATCTCGCCCAACGAGAATTTGATTTTTTTCTATAGGACTTTACTCCATTAGATTAATGAAATTTCAATGAGAGCCCGGCGCCCCCCGAAGCTTTGTTAACAAAACGAATGGGGATTCTGTAGGTGTGACAGCTTGCGAGGAGAGTTCCGAGAAGGTGAATACATCCTCGCAATCCACTCAGCCTGCAACGCATTGATCTCTATTTAAAGCCCCGATCGGATTTTTGTTAATTATAAATGATTGATCTGCAGTTCTCCCCGCTCCCATCGCCACCCGCCCCTCTCGTCTCGCGTGTGCTTTCCCCCCTCCCCAAGCCCCCAACACACTTGGAACTTCTTTGCATGCTGCATGTGGAGCTTTTTTGTTTCAAAGACAGCCCTGGAAGGCAAATTGCAGCAGCGCCCAATGGCAGTGCTCTGTCTTTACCGTTGCTGTCAGCACTTTCATTGCAAACCCCATGTTTTTCATGGTTTATCAGCTCAACGTTAAAATTAACTCTGTGCCGGGCAGAGTATTTTACAGGTTTAACAAAAAAAAAAAAAAAAAAAGTAATGGCTGGCTTTAGAAAGCTATTTCAGAAACCAAACAGCATGGCTGTGATGGGAAGAACTGGGTTTTGACTTAGGCCTCAAATACGTGTAATTACAGGTTTAACAAAAAAAAAAAAAAAAAAAGGAAGAAAAAAGCCAGCCCTTTGGAACCAACTGCGGTGCAGTAATTAAAGCGAGGAAAATACATTTGGCTTCTACTAGGTTCTGAGTTTACATCTGTAGGAGCCGGGAAATTAAACTGCCCGTCTTAAATCCCCATTTTAAAGCCGGGGTGTCAGGGGGGTCACAGTGGTGCATGATCCTACACACGGTGCGAGTGGGATCCAAAGCCCGGTGGGAGACGAGGGTCCGGCCACCACTGGTTTCGCCCCCGGAACTGGGGGGTGAATTCTGCCTTTGGCTCCCCTTTCATTCCGGTAAAGTTGCTCCGGATTTGAGCGGAGTCCGGGAGAGCGGCCTGAACTCTGACCACCTCAAAAATACATTTATCCGACTGCTAATGCGTTTGAAGAGCCGTGGGGTTCTCAGTTTGCATCAGGGCTGCCCAGTCTGATGCTCAGGAGTGCTGGAAGTGGTCACCAGTGGCCCAAGAGGACCAGGGGCTGGGTGGTCCTACAGAGCTGCTCCCTGTAGACCCTAAGAAACTTCTGTAGCTTCATAAATCCCGCTTATTTCTTGGGAAGGGGGTCCTGCTTCCAGGGCACTACGAGCGTAGGATATTTTTCATCTTCAAATCATCCCTGTTTATGATCTTTATTTTTGCTGTGGCTTTCTGAAGCTGGCTTGCTTTGACTGCCGGGAGTGAGGAGGAGGAGGATGGTTGCGGTTCGTCTTCTCTTTCCTCTGATGGTTTCTTTTAAGCGTGGGGCTAAATGCGCACAAGGGCCCTTGGAGGGTACCACCATGTAAGTCAGGACCTACTCTGTGCCCAAGTCCTTGTGTTCCCAAACCCTCTCAGGGTCAGTTTGGTGAGTTGTGGGATTTGCTTGACTTTTCTCAACTGCTTAAGATAAACCACGACAAAAAACCCAAACAAAAGACAAAAATGGGGAAGTGGTGCTTCTGGGACCTTGGTTCTGGAGAATCCATCCAAAATCCTGTTGTCTTTCCTTGTACCCTCCAAAAACATCGTGATGCTCAGCGTCCGCAGAGCTTGGCCAAACCCATGGCCCCCAACAGCGAGTTGCACGACCCTGCTTTACGAAAGACGGACGAAAAATTAATAACTTGAATTAATGCGGCAACGTTTACCATAATAGTGATATGGATGGTGGAAGGTGTTATTACAGATGTCCCCCCTGAGATACTTAGTGGGGGAGAGTCTAAATTAAATGTGCTGGCTTTATTACTTAATGCTCAGATAACAACTTGAAGCAAGTGTACTTAATTTTGCTTCCTCCCCAATTTTTCTCTCTGCCTGGTGCGAACCCTGGTTGGGTTTCCGGCACCACTGGGGTCTTCTCCAGGAGGAGCGGGTACGGTCCAGCCTTGGGGGTTGAGCTCCACCATCTCAGATTTCCATGGCTGGATCACGTGTTCCAGCTTCAAGGAAAGACACGGAAAGCGTTTGGCGTTTATTTCTGTAATTAGGAACTAAATTCTGCCTCTACTGATGATGATAAGAAGGTGTTTAATAGTCTGCTCCCCTTCGGAAGGCAGCAGCGGAGCTCTTCAAGGGACTCCAGAAATCGGAACGGAAAAAAGAAAAAGTATTTTCTGCAAAAATGTTATATAGCTGTCTCAGACGTTTTGGTATCGAGCTCTAAGCAGCACCGATGTGGGAAAACAGATCGTTGTGCTGAATTACCAAATATCTTGGATTTCAAATGTAAAAGAAGAGTTGATTTTAAAAGATATTTAATTCTTTTCCTGTTGTCTTTTTGAATAGCCTAACTAATGATTTTCATTAGTGGGGCTGTAATTTATGTGGTCCCAGTGGGCTCTACCAAGGTTAAATAATTTAAAGAAATAAACCCCTTATCTGATGTAATATAGCTAATGAAGTATATTAGATACTTCACGCCGGTGCCGTGTGAAATAGATCTCCGAAGCAAAACAGCAGCCTTGTGCGAGGACACAAATCTCAACATAAATATCCAAATGCAGCAAGATGCTGCAAATTTTTAAAGATATGCCATAAAATGAGATTAACGCGGGGACGCAGCCCCCGTTCTCCCGAATTACAAAGGGATATCACGGGATTGCAAGCGACATTCACATAAATAAAAAATCAATTCTTAATGATGAGGCAGGCTTGTTTTAGCGCATTACCCAGGTTAAATGGGAGCGCACAGAAACAGCAAGTCCTATAAGACCAGTGGAATCGTTGTATATTAATATGATTTAGAGAGCTGCATACCCCGATGGAATAATTGTTATTATATCTATACAGCCAGATGGCACTTGGTGTAAACAGCCATCGAGCACCTCCGACACCAGTGCTGTCAGTGGCTCTTTCAGGTGTTCTCTCCTCATCCCCTTCACTCCTCTCGTCGCTGCAATCTGCATTCCTGTTTGGAAAAAATGCTTCAAGCCTGCTAAGCAGATGCATTTTTCAGACTCATCCTCCACTTAGTCCCTCTCTCTTTTTTTTTTAAACTGATTTTTTTTTAATTAAAAAAAAAATCTCGGCTACAAATGCTCCCTAGAAGAACTTACGGAGCATGAATTTTGCCTCTGCTGGGTAGCACGGTGAATAAAGACAGAGAATTCACTGCTGCCTGGTTTTGTTTTACACATTTACGATGACAGATGTTTTAAAAGTCCTTTCAGCTGAAGAGCTTCGGACTTTTTTCCTTCCTTCCTTCCTTCCTTCCTTTACAAAAATACAAGAGGTGAACATTCAAAAACTTAGATTAGCTTAAAAAAAAAACGCTCAGAAATCAAGACTTAAAATCGTCAAGCTCTTGTTAATATTAGTAACACTGAATTTAAGCTAGCCAGGTTAGATTTTGCATTGCATGGCTTTTTATTTTAATGTATTTTAACATCGCTGGGTTTTTTTTTTTTTCCTGGGCTTCTAAAACATGCAGTGCTTTGCAGACGGGGATCGTGAAGGAGTTATTTTATTTTTCTTTACCCTTTGCCTCCTATCACCTTCCTTCTGGCTTTTTCCTGCGCTCCAGAAGATTTTGTTCTGCTGTCTGAAAACACCAGCTCGAGTCTCCTGCTCTTTCCCATCTTGGGCGGCTGAAATATCGCCCATCCCTTACTCTCCAAGGGTTTCCTACCTTGCGCATAGTCTACTACAGGCGTAATTCATTTAAATTCAGTTGCTGAGTTCTTCTGGTCTGAGTTGATCCGGATACGTAACCCTCTGCTATTCCTTGCGCAGCTGAAATACTTGTATTTATTGCAACTGTCCGGGGGACACCTGTGGCAGGGAGCGGGGTCTCCCGCGCGGAAAGCACGTATGTGCTTGGCACACGGAGACGGCGTATTTTATTTTTATAGAGGGTGGGTTGTAAGGAAGGAGCCGCTTCCCTGATAGTTTATCTATAGATCGATATAGAACCCGACCGTCACACGGCGAGTTCGCGGCGCCCGGACCGTCTCCGGGTGAAAGGGTTTACACCGCGCCCTTTGTTCGGGTCCCTTTTTGCCTGGATTTTGGAGATATTCTGTGAAATAGCCCGGGCTCGGGGAGAGGGCTCTGTCGAGAGAATCGCAGGAAGAGAATCGGAGATAGAGACTGATGGTTTCTGTCGATACGGCGGCGTTGGGAAAGCGCCGGCGCGGTTGTGACCCTGGTCAGCCGCGCAGGGCTATTGTTCCAGTGATGGAAGGGACTGTCAGCAGTGAAATATGGGCAGCGTGGCTGGCTTTCCTGTTTGAGGGAAACAGGAAAAAAAACAACCCGCAGCCCAGAAGAAAAGCGAAGCCCCTTTTTTAATACTATTTACATCTTTGCTTACTTGTAGATCATTTTTTCCCCGCATGTCTGAGAAGCTTTTTATTGAATCCCATCCTTCAGCTGAAGGGGAGAAGAAAAATCCCGTCGCTCAGGAAGGGACGTCGTCGTTCCTTCTCCTTTCTTTCGACCAGGGAAGGGTTCTGGGGATCTCTTAAAGATGTTTGTGCGTGCTCTGCAATGAGCTCTTAACTTAAAACTAATTCATTCCCTCCTCCCAGTATTTCTCTTCATTAGGTGAACGGATCCTCAGCTGCTGTAAATTGTCATAACTTCATTATGGGGTTTGGGCAATTTACACCAGCTGAAAATCCGCCTGGGAGAGTTTTGCCCGGAGGGAGAAGGCACAATTCTGTGCATGGCATTTTGACCCTGGCATTACAAATGTCCTGGATGCCTGTGATATGTTACCCTCTTTGCCTCATATATTACTGAACTTCAGCGGGAGGACGTGAAAGGCTTTCGCTCCTCATTTTGAATTTCCAAGTATTTTCCCTTTTGTGTCGTTATCACCAGAGGACGTTTTGTCCCTTTTCCTTTTGTTTAAAGAAGAGGAGTCTGTGGTAAAGCGATTTTAAGGGTGACGGTTAAAGGAAAACGGCAGGCTCGTGGTTCCCACCGCCTTGGGGCAGGGGTAAACTGAGGCACGGAGCAGCCGGCCCAAGGACGTCGAGCCAAACCGCTCCCCGATTTAATGCCCCTTAAAGTTACGGCATTTCATCCCCAGTAACTTTCCCCTCCTTAAAGGGATTATCTAGGTTGGTTTTTTTTCCTTGCACATGGCAAGCGGTTAACAAGACGTTGCTCCTCCGGCTCGCCGCCCAGTCCCCGCAGCGGCCTCGGTACCGCGGCTCCTCGGCACAGCAGCTCCGCGGCCCCGATTGCCGCAAAATATTTAAGCATATGCTTAAAACAGCCTTTGCTTAACAAATTAAGCCGGCGGGGCTTAACCGTGTGTGTAAGTACTTTCTGGATGGGGGTTGTCTTTTTAAAGAGTCAGAGCCTCCCTTTATTAAAGGCATGTCTGCTCCCGTGCCGTTTTAACGACGCCTTGAGACGTACGACCCGTTCACACGGAGGCACTGGTACCAGGATACTTCCAGAGGAAGTAAACGAGTTGTACCAACATAAACCAGATCCGTTCTGGTCTAACGACGCTCACTTTCGAAGTATGTACTAACATAATTGTTGTAATCCAGCCCAGATAAATCACGGCAGGGGTTACAGCACGCAAAAATCCATTTCTGGACCAAAGTTTTTTGCCAGGACGGGGTTCGCTGATAGATTAGATGCGTGTGAAATCCCGAGTCTGCTAGAAATACGCTGCTATCTCCTCACTGAAGGGAAAAGCGAGCAGCTTTTTGCCACTTTTGGGCTCGACGGAGGAAAACGTGGTTAAAGAAGAAGCAGGGTTTCTTTTTTAAAGCTTCCAAAGGCGAGATAGAGCCATCATTTAAACAGCTCTCTCCTTTTTGTTTGGTTTTTTTGTGTGTGTGTTTTTAAACCCATCAGTCCTAAATCCCGGCAGGGTTTTGTTTGGTTTTAAGTCTCTCCAAAGCATCGCTGCGATTCAGCCACTCCAACCGCCCGACCCTCTGCACGCCTCCCCCCTCTCGCTCCGCTTGTACCTCTCCGCGCGCTCAAGGGAAGGCAACTACCGCTAATTTCGATGAAATTAACTTTACACTGTTGTTTTGCTGCTCAGTAATAATTTTTACGGGGTGCCCCAGGGGCACCTCCGTTCCCTGTTATAAGATGTCACCATCTCTGGGATACAGCATTGCCGTTCAGCTTGACTTCTCATTTCTGTTGCCTGGAGCTGTTCTGCTCTCGGGGAACTGTACCGTATAAATCGAGGCATCCCTGCGCATTGTGTACACATATATAATTTATCTATCTTTTTTTAATATTTCATGTATACTTTTAAAAGCTGCGCGTTGCTATTGTGTTTTTCTCACCTCCAATTATTTTTGGAGGTGCCCGAGGGCCGTATTTAGCCCGGTTTTCCGCCGCAGCCAGACTGAAGCGAGCAGGGTTGCGCCGGTACCACCGAGCAGAGGATTTGCCCCAGAATAGCAGTTTAGCTGCGTAACAGCGCGGGTTATTTTCCGGAGGAACCTGGCAGCGGTACACGGCAGTGTCGAGCGAGGGAGGAACGAGACGCTCCGGTGGCGGTGGACAGGACCTGTTAGAGGATCCGAGCGCGGCGTCTGGCTGAGCATCGGATTCTGCATGTGCAAATTATCTTTATGTCTCTGTCCCCACCTGCAAAATGAGGTTCATTATCTTCTGTTTAAAATATAATCTCCTCTGAATATAGACAGCCTTTTTCAATGTGTACATAAAACACCCCGCGTGATAGGGCCCTGATCTCTGCAGGGACCTCTACTTCCACACCGATGTTATTTATACATGGGAATTTTTATAAGACATTTGAAGGACTCTGGAGATTAACCATCCTTTTGTGCCATACCTGATATTGCGTTTTCTGTCACGCAGCACCGCGACAGTCCCGTAGTTCTCGGCAAGGCAAACCTACCGAGGTCTATTCCGTGGCTTCAAAGGGGAAAGTCCTACAAGGAGAAACGGAGTAAATTCTCCGAGGCAATTTTAGCCAAAGGCTGCAAAGTGAAAGGCTGCATTGCACGACCCTGAACTAGCACTTGGTAACTGAGCCCAGCCACAGAGCCAGAGGGCTTGAAGACTTCGTCCCAGTGGGTGCAGTGGCCCTGGTATGGGCGCTCCTAAATCCGCGTGACACCCTGACGTGTGTGGGTGCTCTTAAGTGATGTGCTTTTGTATGCAAAAGGCACCAAAAGCCAAAACTACTTGGGGGGGGACGGACTCGGTTGGTTTTAACTGGTTCGGTATCCGATCGCAGAGCTCCCGCGCGAGGTTAACTGCTCCCGTTAGCTCCTCCGGATACCGTGCCCGTGCCTGGGTGGAGCGTGCGGTGCCTCGTGTGACGCTCCCAGTTAATAATCCGTACCGGAAAGCTTTTCGGTATTTGCATTGCGCTTTATCGTGCCTCCCAGAAATCTTCTAGTCAGGGGGGAAAAAAAAAGGCAACTTAGACGAATCTTCTGCAACGCTTTCGCAAGAGCCGTCGTCGCCTTTCCTTCGTCGATAAAATGGGGGGGGGGATAATTACTGTGTTTTAACCTGGTTCCTGGGACTCTATAGGCGACTGGCTCCTAGCAAGGAGCTGATGCTTGCTCAGCTCGCTCTATAAAAGGTCATGCAGCTCGCTCTGTCTAAACATATTGCAAATATTTAGTTAAAGTGGGAATGCTTGTAAAGAAGCAACTGGATGTTTTTCCTTTCTCTTGTCCTGCAGTGCGTGTGCGCGTTATCTGGTCTTTACAGACGAGGCTGTAAAAATTGGGCAGGCTTGTCTTCTGGTAGGGGAATAGTGGATGTAATGGCTAAGAGTCAGTCAGCTCTCCCAGCCAGGCTCAGAAATTGTTAATTCAGGAGCCAGACAGATGTGTCTGGTCCAGGGAGCTGTGTTTATCGAGCGTGCGTTTAGCTTCATGCGCTTATTCTGCAAAGGATGCTGAAAGACTTTTTTTTTTTCCCCCCTTCCAGTCAGAAAAAAGTTACAGAAGTATTTTGCATTTTGGCCTCTGCAGCATTGCTGGTTTTTGGTCCCAGAAGGTAACTTCTGTCCCGGCTTGGTGCTCATCCCGTCTTTGAGGATGGGTACTGTAGTATGCTTGAGAGACCCAAATTCTCAAAATCCAGGGAGAAATCCCAGTTCCCCGAGCTAATGCACTCCCAGCAGAGGAATGGCGTGCCTGGACGGTTTAGAAGCTGCAGGGACTAGACCTTGCCTTGCTCGAGGGCTGCCACGGGCACCCTGTTAAGAGCAAGGGCAGCTCTTCCTCGGACGGGGGCCTGGGCCTCCCCCGTTTTTGCCAAAGACGTTTTGTGAGACTGTGCCAGCTCCGCACGCTTAAAGAGATTTAATTGCTGGGTGGTCGGTGTCACAGGCGAGTCAGCCAGGCGTGGGGACCTTTCCCCATCAACCCCATGCAGTGGCCAGCGTGGCCCTTCTTTCGGCTCTCTCTTTTTCCCAGTACATTGTGCAGCTACAGGGACCTTACGAACCCCTCTCTTTTTATCTTCATATCTTTCTCTCCATACCGGCTATACCCCGTGTGATGGTCGGGGAGCAGAGGCATGTTGGAGGTTCAGTGATGTGCCCAGGGCTGTCGGGGACGCGGTGGCAGAGCAGATGTTTGAGCCCAGTCGCCCCAGTTCCAGTCTGGTGCTGGCCCCAGCAGACCGTGCTTCCTATCCATCAGGTTCGAGCTGCTCATGCGAGGCCACGCCGAATTCCAGCTCCTGATGAATCGCTTTCTTCCCAGCAACACAAAACGCACACTTAGGCAGCGTACGGGTGACTGGTTTTGTGGAAACTTTCTAGAGCCGGAATAACTCTAAAGCAAGCTGTAAATATGTTCTGTGTAATGTTTAAAGGTGCCCGGGTGGCACTGTTAAATATTAATCCGGCTGTATTTCTTTGTTTCGGCAGTTTGTACCACCGCGAGGGCTGCAAGCCACAGGTGTGCTGCGCCGAGGCAGGTGAAAAACGAGGCACTGAGCTGTGGTGACATTCCTGTCCCCATCCGGGGGTGACTCCATGGCCGGGCTCCTGGGTTTGGTTGTGCTCGGTGCCCCCCAGGTATTTATACCCGGAGAGATCAAGCCAGGAGAAATGTTTACTGCACCCTTCGCTTCCTGCCAGAAATCTGCAACTTTAATTTTTGCTTTTGGCCGGCTTTCCCGAGGAAGAATTTTTGCTTTTGGCCCGGCTTTCCCACCTGCCCGCGTGTGACTGCTTTGCTCTTTCTTTTTTAACCCGCTGGCCCGTTTCAGCCAGGTTTAACAGCGCTTGGTTTAAAAGATTTAATATCTTGAGGTTTCTATGAAACGCTGCGTCTGACAGAGA
>NW_010524718.1:3660-8371 GCF_000687285.1 Phaethon lepturus | reverse complement strand
CCCTTCCAACCCAAACTATTCTAAGATTCTACAGGGATTTGATTTTGCATTCATTTCAATGTAAACAACAAGGTGCTATATATAACAAAAGAGGCTCAAGGCCCAGTGCTCTAGTGGGGAATTAATATTGTAAATATAATTCCAGCAGCATTAATATTACTGACCACCAGCTATGCTACAAAACAAAAAAAGCCCCTCCTGTTTTTGCGGGAAATGCCTCCTCAGCCCTTTCCAAAAACATTAGCCAATGTCCAAAATTCTCTAGATTTAGTCTACTCCAAACTTGCAAAGAAAGCAAATTCCAGAGTCCTCTGACACATGCCCCAAGCAACACCTTGCCCGTTCAAATCAGGCACAACTGGTTTCAAACTTCCAGCTCTAACAATTGACAACAGCAAAGGTGAGCTAACACATCTACAGAGCCTTCCACATAAAAATGCTGCTTCAAAAGCCATGCCAACTTGCAGAGCCTCACTCATAAATCACAGCCCTGTTTCACCACCGCTCTTTATTAAAAGCAGTATTTATAGCCCTGAAAGATGGCCAAAGCTGACAAGAAACATCTGCACCCTGCTAGGAACCAGTGCGCTACGAGAGTCAACGTTACCACAAACCACCATAAGTTTAGAAAGAAAGGAAGTGCCAGCATCTGCCACTTAGTGAAATAAATAGTACGGCAGCTCCCGGCTTCTGTTTTGCCTCTCAGAGCAGCGGCTGGGATGTGAAGGAGGAACACCCAGCGAGAAGGAGAGCATGCTCTTTCCCCTGCTCACCAAAACTAACCAACGGAGCTGCTTAAGAAACCTTACCTTCTGACCTCCCTGATTTAAAACTTCATCCTGATGGGGGGTCCCTGTACATGTACCAGGTCGAAGAATAAGCAATGCTACCTTCAGTTATTCTGACAGTTAATTATCTTATTACATAGTAAGTACAAGAAGGCAATCAAATCAACAATATAGGTTGTCTGTAACATAAGCTTCTTGTTCAGGGAAAATGCCAGATTGTTAACATTAAAGCGAGACTTCAGTTCTCATGTTTTTTAGGTGGTGACAAGACTCAGTGCCCACAATCGCTGAAGGCTTAGGAAATACAGATGCCCTGTGCATGACTACTGCAAGCTGCCTTCTGGACAGGTCATTTTAGCAGGGTCCGGCAGGTGTTACTCGGGGGAAAGGCTGACATCTCTTCTTACCTCCAAGTCTCTCTGGATGCACCAATTTCTTTCCATGCCTCAGTTTCCTCAGATGCTGAACACAGACAGCACTACTTGCCTCCCTCTGTAAAGTGCTTACAATGGACGCTAATCAAGGGCAAGGGGCGACCAAGGCTGCCAGTGTGCAGTTTCTACACATAAAGAGTCCACAGCAGCATTACCAGCTAAACAGAGCCAAGAAAGGGCTTTGTGATGCAGAGCAAGACTGGACACGAATTTCTCATGCAGCTTTACTCTGTCACATAAAAATGAGAAACATCCACTGACAAAAGTAAGCTGAAAATGCAATAGATTATTTTCCCTCTAATCCTGGATTCAAGGCCAAAAGGACTGCAATGTACTAGTAGTAGTAATTGCCTGTACAGCAACGGCTGCTGATTTTCATCCAGAGACTCTTACATTAATCTCTGTTATGAGAAAAAACAAAAAACAGAAGCTATGAAAAAACAGACCCCTTTGGTCTCACAGTGCATGAGCTGTGGCCAGAAACCAGGTCCTTAGACCTTCTTATTTCTCTCTCCAGCCATGCACCCCTGACACATCCTCCCTCCTTCTGCCAAAGCAGCCCCAGGTTCACAGTGAATGCACGGAGCCTGTGACCACCATATCCAGCAGAAATTACAGCAATTTGATGAACAGCTGCGATGGTAAATTCAATACATTCTAACAGCATCAGCGGCTCCTCCATGCTGACGGATGAAACATGGACAGCAACATCTGTAAAGCTGGTTTCCCGTAACACACTGAAACAGCTAGGCAGAGTCTGACACTTTTTATACAGTTTTTCTTCACTAATTCCATTACCAACCAGGTCTACAGTGATTTAGCTCTCAATGCCAAGGTATCTCAATCGTCTCATGCTCAGCACTTAGCAGAGTTGATCTGTCTAAGAATGTTCTAGATTCACTTACTTCCCCCGCCACCCCATCCTGGCTTTCACCAAAATTTAAACCCTCCACAACAATGTGTCATGGGGAATGGCTGCAACTTCCAGACAAAACCAGAGCAAGGCCAGTAACATAATGGTAAGGATACAGGTACCTCGTATCTCAGTGGTCCACTCTCCCAGTCTACTAGGCTGCAACAGGACACGTCATCAGGAGTACCTGCAGTTTCAGGTGCCTTAAACCTTGGGATGCTTTTCATTTTTTAGCAAATCCACGGGGAAAAAAAATCTCTGTTTTGTCCCAAGGAAGAAAAGCATGTTAGCATTTTGCTTT
The DNA here is from genome assembly GCF_000687285.1 of Phaethon lepturus. Classification (NCBI taxonomy): domain Eukaryota; kingdom Metazoa; phylum Chordata; class Aves; order Phaethontiformes; family Phaethontidae; genus Phaethon; species Phaethon lepturus. The sequence continues at coordinate 5,935 of NW_010524718.1, read as the reverse complement.
CAGGGAGAAGAGCTTGGATCCAGCACAGAGCAACTGCCCCAGCTGCTAACAAGGAGAAGACATTCGGAGCTGACACTGAGCGTCAGGGTGTGACAACTCAGCCCAGCCACAGCAGCGATCCCAGCTTGCCACTTGCCTGCAGCTCTTGCTGGACCGAAGCGTAGCCTACGCTCCGTGGCACACGGTCTCCCCTGGACGCACATGGGGCCCTTCCAGGAACGTTAATCCATGCGGCGTGTACGTCTGGAGGGAGTGCACCAGATGCATGTTTCAGCGGGAGGTTGGATGAGAGAGGGCTGGGACCTTTCACCAGGTCTTTTTGGAAACAAAGGAGGAGGAAACAGGAGGAAAACCAACTTTTTCTCTCAAAGAAATCTGCATGCCTTTAAACATCGGCTTTACTTCAAGGCAGGCTAAGTCAGGCATTTGTCAGCAAAGTCCATCGGAGCAAAACACAGCAATGATTAAAAATAAGGAAGGGTGGAGAGAGACATTCCAGCATGCTGAAACTAGGGCCAGAACAAATGTTGTTTTCAGCAGGGGTACGGCATCCGCCGGGGAGTTACACAGGGGCTGATAATCACCCTCTGCAGCACTGTGCTGGCCCTGTTGTTTTAAATGCCTTCACTCCGAGATGCCTTCTCCTCCCGGTTCCGAAACAGGGGACACTATCCCCCCAATCATAACCATCAACTCTGGCTGTGAAAAATGCACTCTAATTCAACAGCCCCTCAGCAGTGGCTCTCATCTTGCAGCATGGCAGGGACCTCAGGAAGGCAGAAGCACTCAGATAGCCCTGACACCAGCCTGGACTGCAGGAGAGAGCAGATTTCCCCCTGTGAAAAAGTCCTGCCCTGAGGGAAGGAATCCCTGCCCTATAACCCTTCAGAGAGATGTGGATGCTCAGCCAGTGACACCCTTCCACATTTCAGAGCGGAGCAGAAACGATCGGTGGCACAGGCTGAATTTTGTTTCGAGAGAGCCGAAAAGCCGTGCTTGAACAGCCTGGCTCTGAAAGGAGTAGCCTCACCAGAGAAAGCGAAGAAAGCCCGGCAGCAGTGGGACGTGATGAGTCAGTTCCTGCTACAAATGACTGACCGCAGATGGGCTGGGAAGGGCTCTGCTGCAGCTTTGCTGCAGCTCTGAATGGGCTTCTTTGGGGCCAGGAGAGAGCAAGCACAAAAGCACGTCAAGCAACGATTTACCTTGCCAGTTACCTCCAGCTCCAGGGCTCTTCCAATACACAACTGTAGGAAGGGGAGAAAAATAATAAAAATAAAAATAATGCCCCTTCCTAGCAGATGACTCACTGTGCTGTTTTACTCCGCATGGTTTAATCAGCTTTGAAGTCCTACGTATGGATTCTCTTCAAAGACATGCTTTGAAGTAGATCCCTCTTTGAGCACTGACACAGCTGCACTTTGCTGCAACTCAATTCCGTGGGTGTCTCACAAGCACAGCATCAGCCAGGACACACGAAGGGAGGACGGTTCCTAGCAGCCAGAGTACCCACCATTAAAAAGCACCTCAGCCTTGTCACGTCGCACAGGGAGGAGCAAAGTAAAAACTAAACGAACAAGCCCTGTAATCTCCTGTTGGTTATCAATAAAATCCATATGCAAAGTCAATTCCAGCGGCTGAAATGGATGCTACTGCTTAAAAATAACCTCTTGCTCCCTGTAATCACCTGCCTTTTTCTTTGATTAAAAGAATTCCCGCTGATGGTAAGTAGAGAGCTAGCATCTAAAGTGTTCAGAAAATGCCATTTCTGGCAGGCTTGCATTACAGCAAATGCAAACGCTATCGTTATGGGATCACACCGTAACGGGACAAGAAGTCCCGCCACATGCAGGGACAGGATTGCAGCCCTTCCGAGAGACAGCGTGCCTTCACCGCCCCCCCCCGCTGCCCCGCCGCCACCTGAAGTACAAATGTTTTGCTAAAAATACTTCAAGTTTGATTCCCTTTCCACCTCAGGGTCCTTACACCACTGTGGTGGGGGTTAGTGACGGCAAAGGGACTCTTGCCGCATTAATGCCCCCATGCCTAGAAAGTGAAAACCCGGCCCTCACCACAGAGCGTATTCAAGAGCTCCCCCCGCAATGGATATTTCTGACAAATGCATTGACCTGTAGACAGGTCTCTTGGGTATATCAAGACAGTCCCACACTCAGGATCTGGCCCACCTGCCCCCAGACAGGAGCAAACACCAGCCCCAAAGAATGCACTGCACACCTGTAACCTTGCTCAGGAAACACTCAGCCCCTGAGTGTTT
>NW_010524718.1:0-3596 GCF_000687285.1 Phaethon lepturus | reverse complement strand
CCCCCCCCGCCGCCCCCGCACCCAGCAGCAGCGTGTCATTTCCCCACACGGCTCCTGCAGGGACCTCCGGACAGGAGCAAAACGGGGAAGCCAGAGGAGTACGCTCTCGACTCGCTTTAACTGTTTGTAGACTGGCCCAGGGAGTGCATCTTAATGGGGCAGCTGGGCCAGCTGGTCCTCCCTCGCAGAGAGCAAAACAGATGCATAAAAATACGAACGTTTACGTCCTTTGGTTAAGGTTCCTCACAGACATGCTGATGGAGCATTTCAGCACTGCCAGTAGTATCGCACAGGAGGTTTACGTTGCAGCCGTGCAGCGAAATGAACCACCTGTCCTCAAAAAGAATAGTTAATAAAAAACAGACTTCCGCAACAAGGGAAAAACAACCACCAACCAACCCACAGCTCGCCCAGCTGTGCTAGCAAGGAGTCTGCACGCTACGTGCCCTGCTCTTCTTCACCAGCGCTGCCGCATCACATCCGAAGGTACACATGCCTCTACACCGCCCTGCCAGCTGCCAGGCTCTGCCTCTCTATCCCAACAGACAGACGAACAGAGGAAGAAGAGAGTTAACCAGCAGCAATGCGGAGCGGGGCTTGACTGGCAGCCAGTCGTGGCTAACGGATGAGACGGCAGGCTGCACTTCGGGACAAACTCGGAGCTGGCAGGGACGCCTCGGTTTCGGTGAATGAAGGCTTCCTAACCTAAATGGCTTTGACTTTAACGGAGTCATGCCAACAGATGCCAACTTACAAGCTGAGCGGCTGACAGCTTTATACTGAGGCGCTTTGTGCAGCAAACTGATCAGCTGCTCCACTTTTTTATTCTTTTTTTGTTGTTGTTTTCTTTTCGGTCTCTGTCAGCTCCTGGATTTTTATTTTCAGAGGAGGCTGGGAACTGAAGAGGCGAAAAGTCAGCAGCCCTTTTTTCCCTAAAACAACAGTTTATTTAGGAACTGGAAGCAGTTTTACAAACTCTCACTAAACTGGTGTTGCAAGCACCATGTTGGCCAGAGCAAAGGCAAATTCGCATGTTCTATTTCCACAGCCTTGATAAAGTGATGCCACCTTCCTGCAGGGAATGCCAAGGTGATCAGTTTGGCTTAATGTTTTTGAAGTTACTAAGCCATGCAACAAAGGGGCAAATCCTCAGCTGCCAAAATGCCACTTGTTACAGAAATTTACCCCTGAGAGTTGTGCCACTTCATCTTTACCTGGATTTAACATACTCGTCCAGCATATTGTGCTTACTAGTGGCTCAACCACTGACAGATGTCGTAGCCCATGTGCAGGCAAATGGACTCCAGCCCATGTTTCCTTGCTCACTGGCTGCAGATGCATTTGACACGTGTTCTTCTAGGTCAACAACCAGTGGAATTCCTCTGAATAACTTTCCTTATCCCAGGCATATGGATGGCAGCAAATATGAAGTACCATCTTCTGACAGCCCTACGTCTCCTAGGTCCGAGTGTCATGAGCTGAGGCATGTCCAAAGGCCAAAAAATGTCTGCTTAGGAACACAGGGATCTCAGCAGATTTCACACTAAATGAAAAAATTCAACTAGGTTGCAAGGTGAGTCTTTAAAGGGGGAAAAGGTTCTACCAGACCGCTGTTGGAGAAACTAATGAAATGAATGAATAAAGATTACGTGTTAGATAGGTAAGTACTGAGTCTCATATCTACACTGAAAATCAAATACAAGCTACCTTGGACAAAAAAACCAGAGTGCAAATTGAAAACCAGAAGTATAACTGGCACGCAGGATACTGATAAACTGGGAGGAGACTTAGAGAATCAACCTGGAGAAAGGGATAAAAACTGGGTTTATCTGTCAACTAAGTTTATTGCCTCAAAGAAGGAATACACAGAGTGACAACTAAGAAACTACTGGAAATGACCCATACACAGAAGAAAGACAACAACTATGGAAACTACTATTAGAGGCCCAAACCATTAAGAGTAACCTGGTAGCCATTGGGAGTTGCAGTCTATGTTAGTTTGCATTTATTCTGAGAACCACCAGACTGCTTTGGGCAGTTTGTTTTCTTCCCCCTTTGAATTACAAAAGAATATATATGGGACTAAATTTGTGTTTGCATCTCTAGGGAAAAAAAAAGAAGAAAAAAAAAAAAGAGGACTTGCAGAATTTGCTGAGCACCAGCAATTCTTTGAAGATGATGGCAGGTGGCAAATATTTAGCATTTTTGAGGATAAGGAGCTGCAATACAGAATTTTTTTCTTTTCTCTCCAGGTTTAGAAAAATCTTGTGCAATGTCCTACCAACAGAGACCACACCTTCCAAGACAACTCAAGAAATGTCAGAACATCAGTGTTTTTTTTTAATTTCTTGTTCTGACTGTAAGCATACAAGGGAAGAAGGAGAGGGAAGTATACTATAAAGAATGCAGAAAAAAGAAAGATTAAAAGAAATCCTGTCTTTGAAGTCTGAAAATAGAAAAGAAAGATGGGGATCATCACCTAGAGAACTTCATACTTTACTTTTAAACACACGGATGCTCTGTTGCTCACCGTATACACAGCAAAGATAAGTCACTTTTCCCTCGGGTATATCTTACTGCTTTGGAATTAACAGCCCCTGCCTCCCACTCTGATTTGGTGTAAATGATTACACCTAGTTCGAGCAATGCAAACTCAGGCTCAACACCTGGGTAGTACCTTGCAAACAGTCCGCCTTACTGCCTCTGCAAGTAAGATTAAACTCCCATACACCAAAGCTGAGCCCTGCCCCGTATCAAGGCAACCCGCTGGCACGAGAAAGGAGGATTGCAGTACCTGGGGCATGTGTGCGACAGCGGGGACTGCACGCCTCTGCAGAGATAACACGGAGGCAAGGGGACCAAACACAGCCCAAATGCAATACCTTTACTGACAAGCTTCATTACACCGGCAACCTGTGGCTCAGCACGTTTCACAGGGACCCCATGGTTGCCCTGATACACAGCGAGGCTGTCCCTCACCTCTGAAACTTCACACGCTTCCCCACCTCCCCCAGTTCTCCCACCCCCAACCTGGGGAAACTTAAGACTACTTCAGCTGCAGAAATTTGTTCTTCCCCCGGAAGGATGATCATGACAGACCTCGGAAAGACATTAAACTTCCTGAAAGCCACCAACAGCTGGAACCGTTCCCAAAGGAAGGCAAGCTGCCCGCCCTTCTCCCCAAGCCTCCCTCCTCCACTGGCCAGACACAAAGGACACCCAAGCTGTGCTCGGAAAGCACTGCTTCCAAGAGCAAGCCAACCTGTCCTGCAGAAAAATGCAGAGGCCAGCTGACATCCCCTTGCCCGAGGAAGCGCAGTGGGGGGCTGTCAGAGTGGGCACCTCACACGGCTCTCGCCAGGAGCTGCCCGCCCTTCTCCCCAAGCCTCCCTCCTCCACTGGCCAGACACAAAGGACACCCAAGCTGTGCTCGGAAAGCACTGCTTCCAAGAGCAAGCCAACCTGTCCTGCAGAAAAATGCAGAGGCCAGCTGACATCCCCTTGCCCGAGGAAGCGCAGTGGGGGGCTGTCAGAGTGGGCACCTCACACGGCTCTCGCCAGGACTTACTGCGTTTAACCACGGCCAGCGGCTGACA
>NW_010524717.1:0-1986 GCF_000687285.1 Phaethon lepturus | reverse complement strand
CGAGCCATGCAGGGTGATCCCAACACCCCACCTCCCACTCGCCTGAGACCTCCAGAGGTCTCACCAGCTGTGAGGTGAGGTTCGAGCTGGTGTTTTGTGGGAAATTTCTGGCACTGACATTGCTGGGCAGTGTAATGTAAAAACCCTTGTCTGCAATCCTTCTTTTCCCCCCACTCCTTTCCCCGTCACTAGACATCCTGGACTTGGGAGACTTCTATCCAGCTGTTACATTTCTGGGGCAACCATGCCTCTTCACAAGCAGCTGTTTCTGTCTTCCTTTCTCTTTTGTAGCGACAATCTCAATTTTGTAGATTCTGTCCTCATCAGGATTCACTTTTTGAAGGATTTCAGGGTAAAATTTCCCCTTGATTGCTTCATGACCACAGTCTATTTAAGCAGTACATGAGTATCTGTCTCCTTCTCACAACTTCAGCTGCTATGAAAATTTCATCCGTGAACATCTGTTTGTAACCTTTCTGAAATGTCTCTTTTGTTCTATACACGCTGACAATTTGAGCAGAGGCACAGATTCTTTAACTTAAAACCAATCCCCATACATGGTTTTGCAAACCTTCACAGAGTTTAAAGTGTTCATGTGCACAGGCCTGGCTTTGATAGTTCTGTGGAAGCTGTAGTTATTGCTCTTCATAAACTGCAATAACACACTGAAGCTACAAAAGTTGTTGCATGCTGTAAAATATCTCCGCATCTTGGTTTCCGAGTCCTGTTAAAATGCTGTATGATGGAAGCTTTTGCTTTATTATTACCAGCTGTATCAGCTGAATGTTCACAAGTCCATGGGGCCTGATGGGATTCACCCCAGAGTACTGAAGGAGCTAGTGGATGTTATGGCAGGACCCCTCTCGATCATCTACCAAAGGTCTTGGGAGTCTGGGGAGGTCCCTGCTGACTGGAAGCTAGCCAGTGTTATTCCAATTTACAAGAAGGGCATGAGGGAAGACCCAGGAAACTACAGACCTGTTAGTGCAACCTCAGTACCTGGAAAAATTATGGAGAAGATCATACAGGGTGCTTTTGAAAGGCGTTTAAAGGACAATGCAGTCATCAGGCACGGTCAGTCAACATGGGTTCACAAAGGGAAAGTCCTGTTTAACTAATTTAATATCCTTCTACGATAAGGTCACCTGCCTAGTGGATGAAAGGAAGGCAATGGTTGGAGTTTTTCTGGATTTTAGTGAGGCTTTTGATACTGTCCCTCACAGTACCCTTCTGGACAAGTTGTCCAACTGTGGGATGAGAAGTGTCCTGGTTTCGTCTGGGATAGAGTTAATTTTCTTCCTGATAGATGGTATCGTGCTGTGTTTTGGATTTGGAATGAAAAAATGTTGATAACGTACTGATGTTTTTAGTTGTTGCTAAGTAGTCAAGGACTGTTCAGCTTTCCGTGCTCTGGCCTGCCAGCAAGAAGGCAGGGGGTGCATGGGAAGCTGGGAAGGGGCACAGCCAGGACAGCTGACCCAAACTAGTCAAAGAGATATTCCATACCATACGACACAATGCGCAGTATATAAACTGAGGGAGTTGGCTGGGGAGGGGCCACGGCTCGGGAACTAACTGGGCATCGACCAGCAGGTGGTGAGCAATTGTGCTGTGCATCACTTGTTTTGTATATTCTTTTATCATTATTATTATCATCATTATTATTCTTTTATTTTCTCTGTCCTATTAAACTGTCTTTATCTCAGCCCACGAGTTCTACCCTTTTTCTTTTCCAATTCTCTCCCCCATTCTGTTATCAGGCAAGCAAGAGTTAATCTTTATACACGCAAATATAGGCATAGCTGAGGTATGTTCTTTGTCTAGGAACAAGCTGACCATCCTTGAGGAGAGTGAATAGTGAAAGAACGTCTAGTCTCGATTTTGCTTCAAATTTGTCCTTCAAAACGGGAACATCCTGGAGCATGAGTGAATTGTGTAATTAACCAGTATATTTGGAATAGTCAGCCAAAAGCATGATTAAGCTGT
>NW_010524716.1:0-1722 GCF_000687285.1 Phaethon lepturus | reverse complement strand
CCCGCCGCGCCCTGCGCAGCACGGGCGGGCGGCAGCCCGGGCGCAGAAAGCCCCAGAGCTGGCAGGGTCCTCTGCAGCAGTCGCGTTTCCTACCAGACTCATGCTTCACTTGCAAAGTGTGACGTTACCACGGGACGAGTGCCTTGCTTGAACCAAAGCAACGATTTTGCCAGTCTAGACCTCTCTGTGCTTTTTTTTATTCTTCCTGTGAATACCTCAGCTTCAACTGGGCCGCCGAACCGTACCCGGTGGGCTTTTTGTACTGTGGTGCTTTGCGATGCAGCCCTGCAAAGAACAAGACTCCTAACAATACCAAAGGCTCTTCTCCTCCTCCTCCCCCTCCTCCTTCTCCCTCTCCTCTCCTCCTCCTCCTCCTTTTCCTCCTTCTCTCCTTCGACTGCCTCCTCCTGGCCCTTGTTAGGTCCTCCTCCTGCTTCCCCTCTTCCTCTTTCCTCCTGCTGTCTCCTCTTACTCCCTCCCTTTTTTACCCTCTTGCCTCCTCCTCCTCCTCCTTTTCCTCCTTCTCTTCCTTTTTTCCCTTCTCCTCCTCCTTCTTCTCCTTCTCCTTTTTCCTTCTCCTCCTCCTCCTTTTCTCCTCCTTATTTTTCCTCCTTCTCCTTCCCCTGCTCCTGCTCCTTATTTTTCCTCCTCCGTCTCCCTGTCCTCCTCCTTCTCTTCTTCCTCTTCCACCTCTTTCTCCTTCTCCTTCTCATCCTCCTCCTCCTCTTCCTCCTCCTCCTCCTCCTCTATGTCTTCGTGGTTCCAAAGCTTTAATATAAAACTGGGCATGTTGGCAACGCAGACCGTGCAATCCCTTACCGAGTTTTCTCAGATATACCTCATAGAGAATAGTTGTTTAGAGTAATGTTATTATAGCGTATGTAATAAATTATTCACTGTTTCTTTTTGGTAACTGTGATTTAAAAACCAAAAAGCTTTATACGTTTTAGGTTGTGCTTTTGTAATAGACGGAAAAGGTGCGCTTAAAAATGTACGTCAGTCTTTCTTCCCGTTGGGGGTTTTTTGTTCATTATGGATCGGGGAAAAGTTGCAGAATGAGCCCAAAGTTTACAGTTTCATATTTTGCTGAAGAAACAATCTGTGTTAATCTGCTCTGTTGAAAAAAAAAAAGAAAAAAAGATTATTTTCTACATTTGTGCTACTTGGTCTGAACAGCTAATTGTTCTGTGTGACGGTGTAGTATTATAATTAGCAACTGCCAATCAGCGCTACCATTTTTATGCATGAGGCAAAACCTTAGCAGTGTGATGCATCGTGGTTCTTAATGGCAACTTCTTTTTTTGGATTTGAAAATAGGTCTTTTGGTTCGACGGTATTTATTTATGCATGGAGCCTGTTATCTGTTAGCAGTCGTGGTGCAGTTGTGTATCCATTTAAGCTGTGAAAACATGCACAGTTTTGCCTCCTGCAGTTAACGCTGACGAGAACCGCTATTTGGATCGGTTCTGGTCTGTCTGTGTTTTAAACACAGGCTCAAATTTAATTCCGGTTAAATTAAATTGTTGTTTGAGGAAAAGTTCGGCCAGCTGGCAGCTTTTTCCCAGTTACAAAAGCCGGTCACGTGAGAAGACACGTCTTGCTCAAACGGAGCCAACTGTGCGTTTTTTCCCAGGAACAGGAGTTCCTTTGGCTTTATGGCGGACCCTCGGGCACGGCCCGGGCGGCCGGCCGCGCTGGCTGTCTCCGGCCGCGCCGGGTGTG
>NW_010524715.1:10665-10954 GCF_000687285.1 Phaethon lepturus | reverse complement strand
GAGGGGCGTCCCCAACCCGCCCAGGAGCGGGACCCTGGTGCCCGGCAGGGAAGCGGAGCTGGGCGAGCAGTCTCGCCTGAGAGCTATTTGCCACAGGAGCTCGCAGAAGGCAAGAGGAATCTTGAGGTATCGCCGCCCCGAGGTTGCCCAAATGTCTGCCCTTGCCTTTCCTGAGGATGCTTTGTCACGCCAGAGCCCCCGCCTTCTCCCGTTAAAATCAAAGGTGAATGTTAACACCGAACCGAGCAGAGGACTCAGCGCTACGGCGGGGGGGTATGGGATGGGGAGG
>NW_010524715.1:2447-10634 GCF_000687285.1 Phaethon lepturus | reverse complement strand
AGGAAAGCGCTTCAAGAGGTCAGAGGATAAAGGCATACGTGCTCAAGTGCAAAGAATGCACGGTTTCAGCGCTCCTCGCAGGGGAAGCCGGCCCCCGGGGTCTGCTTCCTGATGAGGCAGTGGGTAAAAAAGACTTGCCCCCCACTCCCACCTTTTTCTTTTGTGAGTAAGAAAATAAGAACAAGACAAATAGCTGTCTCGTGGCTTTTCCTGGCAGAAGTGAGCCTGTGGTCTGCACAGAGTTTTAAGACTTGAAAATTTAAAAAAATAGGCATATAGCTGGGTATTAACAGCAAAGACGGCAATGCCGAAGAAATGCATTTTCCAGTTGGAGCAGGGGTCGTTGTGGGGCTCTGGAGACTCCTCTGTGCATGGGGGCTTCGCTCTCTGGGGCAGGGAGTCTGTCCGGGGCACACGGACGCGGCGCTGCCCGCCGGCTTTGCGCCAGGGCTGGAGGCAAGGTTTCGGGTTCCTCGGCTGAAGTGATGTATCTCTGGCTCACGCCGGGGACCACGCGCCGCGCGAGGATCCTGCTGAGGTGCCAAGCGCCCACGGAAGGAAAGCTGCGCGTCCCGGGCGAGGCACCACTTCTCCACCCAAGGCCCTTGGAGCAGCGATGGCAGACGCCGCGGAGCCCAGCAGCGTCGGGACGACTGACTGCTCTCTTGGCCCCTCAGGGGCCGGTAAGCGAGCGCTCCAGAGCAGGCGGAGATGGCAGGGAGAGCACCTGCGAGCAGGCAGAGGATGCCTGGGAACAGTCCACGTTGCCGCGCCAGAGCACGAAGGCTGGACCGGTCGGGAGGTGATGCAGGGATGCAGAGCCAGCTGTCACCTGGGGATGGGAGCAGAACGGGCAGGACACCCTCGCTCCAAAAAAACCCGTTTCTACGGTTTTCGTTGAAATAACAAGTCAAAACTAATTCTGCAGAGCTCTTTCGGTGAAATATCCCTAGTTACTTCCCAGGGAGCATTTGGTGGGAGCAGACAGCCATCCCACTTGTGGGAGTGCTTCTGCAGAATTACATTTCGGCTGCAGGGAAAGCAGTAATGTGTAGCCATTGTAGACTCAGTGACTACAGTATAATTTTATTTATGGGTAAATAATACTTAGCACTTGAGCTCACAAGCATTAATCTTAAAGCAAGGGTTTTGCTTCTACATTTCCTCCTACTGTAAAATTAATAACAGGTAGGATGCACTGGTGAATTTAAAGGGCTGTTACGCTCACTGCACCGGGGAGGCGTCTGGGTTTGCTTGTTTACAGACACAGCTGCATTCCCAGACCTCCCCCGAGGCGGATTTTCTGAGAACCTTGGCTACCTCTGACTTCAAGCAACAGCCACCAGGTGCAAATCCAAGGTGACGTTTCAAATCTATCCTCTTCCACTGCATTAGAGCCCTCTAATGATATAATACTGAATGAATACCGAAGGCTCCCGGTGAACAGAGTTTCACCGGGAAGTGCTGAATCATCACACGAGAAAAGTTTTGCTGGAACAAAGAAAGTGATTTGCCAGCTCAGATTTGCCCCTCTGAATGCCAGTGACACCATTGCTACCAGTGTACGTGGCTCAAAATTAATGCCACCAGCCTGCTTGCGTGTGAATTCCCTTCTTGCTCCCTTCCTATCCTCATTTCTCATGAGAAAGAGTCTTAAAATGCTTCCATATGAGTGAATGTCTCATTCACCCTAGTCTTGCTCTTGACTTTATGGCTTCTCCTTGGCTGCAAGGTTCTCCTTTGATATGCTCTCTTCCAAATGATACACTTTCATTTCAAAATCCTTATTCATAAATGTCAACACTTGCAGAGATAAGGAAATAAATGTGGGCTCTAAATCTTTATTTAAACTCATAGTGACATCTTCTGATTTTTAAAGTGCCCGGTATTAAGCATTTTCCATGGGATTCTCAGCCTAAATCAGCAGTAATAGGATGTCTCCCAACCTTGTAATACAGTCTTTCAACCTATCAGTCATGAAAAGTTTGCATCTCATACATACTCGGGGTTTGCAGCTCTCACACCTACCAATCCATATTTTGAGATTTATTGGGCATTAATCTGTCTTTTAACTATAAATTTAGTCATTTACTTTTGTGATGTGATGTGTCAAGGTAGTGTCGGCATTTGCTTGATCCTGGTAAAATAGGGAAGTCTTTCAAAGACAAATTGAACAATTGCTAAATTATTCATATGCAGTGTCTAGAAATCTTTACATTGGTTTCCTAAATCAGAGGAACTAGAAAAATTGAAAACCTCAGCTAATACCCTTGTAATAACGTGTCATTCTGAAAGGAATTAGAACTAATATTTTGTCACTTTTCAGCACTTTTTGTGAACGCTGCTACATATAAATGTTTTGTGCTCTTTGATAGAGCGCTGTGGATGGCATATTTTGACCATTATCGAGATTGCAATCCAAGGAATATTGCAGGCTTGCATCCTAGTGACAATAATGGGAAACGATTACTGAAAGTGCATCTTCATTGTCAGCGTGGTGGGAACACGAGGTGCTTGTAAGCGGAGAGGGAGAGGCATTTTGCAAGGTGAGTGGAGGCAGAGCCGGAGCAGAGCGTGCCGGGAGGATGCTGGGTGGTCGGTCCGGGTCGGGGTGACGGAAAGCCCGCACCAAAACGAGAGCTGCTGCGCGACCCGTCGAAATGAGGTCACTTCGATAGCGCTCCCGCGGGACGGTACCTGAGGAAGTGGTTTGATGTGATTATCACCAACACAGGGCGAGCTGTAGGCAGTGGCATGGTGATGCGAAACTGTGATTTTTTGCTTTGATATTCTCTTACGCTGGTTTTTGATTTAACCTTTCTAGGGAGATGACGGGGATTAAGTGACCCCATTGAGGATATTCTTCAGGGCATGGGGCCACACTGCTTTACCAAGGATGCGGGATGTAACTTTAATACTTTACTTGATTTTGCTCTGTTTTCATTCAGGTGCAGGATTCAGAATTACTGTGTGGGTATGATTTCCAAAAGCACATTGTACTCGGGGGATTAAAAATACAAGGCTCCACATTTGTTACACGAACTGCTGGCTCGCCTCTCGGAGTAGACCTCACGGGCTAATTTTGTCCTGGCGCTCGGAGGCAGAGGAACTGCAGGCTCGGGGGGCTCATTCACCAGCGCTCGCTGGTTCAGTGCCGCTGAACCCCCCGCACTGTCTGTGCTCCGGCACGGACCTCGCTGGGATTCCTGCGGGGTGCACCGGCAAAACGAGGTAGCCAGTTTGAAGCGGCAGCAAACGGAGGGTCCGTCCTCTGCAGGGCACCCGTCCCGGTGCGGCCCTGACGTGTGACGGGTGAACCGCCGTGCTTCGGGGACTGCGTCGGAACCGCTCCGGTCATCCCGGCACGGCTTCCCGACAGGACGTGGGGAGGATCCCTTTGCCGGGGACCTCGCTGGCAATGCCTTGTGCAGCGGCACCAGCGATGCCGCCAGCCTCACAGCGCCGCGCGCGCGCTTCTCGGCGCTTTCCAAAGCCTGGAGAGGGCAAGACAGTCGCTGCCGTGATGGTGCTACGCTGAAATGCCGCGTAGGAGAAGGGACCTCTTCATCTCACGTCTCCACAGGAAGCGGATCGATGTTTTTATTTTAAAACCATAAGCGGTACCTCCTTAATACCACTTATAATTGTGATCAGCGAGTAGTACTACATTTAGTCTCCTCTAGTTCTCCGCGCCGGTGACTAACTCAAGCCCCTGCAAGAAACGAGCCGGGGCTGCCCGAGCGGCCAGCGTTCCACTGAAGGAAGCGGGGAGAGGCTCCCTAAGGGTGCCTTACGCACCGTAACCCGCCCCACGGCCTTTCCTGCCCGTTTGCTCCTTGCATCCACATTTACGACTAACGTACCCCAAATATCTCCGACCAAAATAACTTTTAAATGACTCAGGCATTTCAGTCAGGTAGTTTCTGTGTGTGTGTTATCAGCTGTCTCAAACGTTCATAATCCTCCTATTATAAAGGCATCTTTGATGTGTAAGTGATTTGGATGAACATCAAAGTTCTTTTTCCTGAAGAAATGTGCTCATGTGGTCTCAAAATGGAAAAGTCCCCACGTGACCTAACAGCGTAACCTTAGATCATAGCAGTGACCTAGGATCAGGCAAGGCCTGGCTTTAAGGACAGCTGGGGTCGTTAAGTTGCTAGCAGCGAGGATTTCTTTAGAAGTCCCGTCTCTCACTCCGAGTCACTATTGTCAGAATAGCCCAAACCAGATGGAATCCAACTAGGTAACCATGAAAATAAAAACCTCGGAAAAGTCCTTAATGTTTACTTTGAAGCAAAGTTATTTTAATGAACTCCAATTAACGGTAAAAGACAAATCAGGTTTGCTAGATGGTCCCTTATAGTTAACAAGAGATGCAGATGTTTTTTGTACTAATTGTTCTAATCTAAGTGTTTCCCTACTTTGCATTCAAAGTGCACCAGCTCACATTGCCCCATGGTATTTAAATAAGAAAAACTGATTCCGTGATGCTCTATTTCAGCATAATAAATAAAACCTGCTATACTTTACATTTCAAAGTTATCTGACAAATTTTATAAACTTCTGAATTTTAAAAAGAGACATCGTTTCAAAGATCTTTTGCAACACAGTAACTAAGCCATTCTAATTTATAATTCCGTTTATTGTCAAAACTTTTTTTCACCAAACTCTTCCACTGCCCCTAAAACCTTCCTCACTTGACGTTACTTGTTAAGTAACGTCACCAAATAGATGTGAAGCAAAGATTAAGTAAACTCAAGCCTTATATCTCTTAGTTGTTGAATAGTCAATGTAAATCATGAAAATGAGTCAGAAATTAAGCCACTGTGCTCCAGAAGAAATATCCAAAGCTTCACTTGACATCTTTAGTTTGCTTTAGACAGGAGAATGTTCCTGGGGAAATGTTTCTCTAGTTAAAGGAAAATTGTAATGCTGCAAAAAACGCTGAACTTGTCAGAAACTTTGCAGTTATGCTCCTGAAAAAGAAAGCGTTGCCTGGCTTTTCCTCATTTTTTTCAGATCAGTGTCAGAATGTGCTATTTCATGGCGGTGAGCCTGCCTTGCAACCGCTCTCTGCTCAGGCCCCCTCAGGCTTCAGGGCTTCAGCCCCTTGCTTTTATTTTGGATATGCTGCTAATGGCATTGCTAAGGTTCAGCTGAACGCTGTCAACTATGGGACCCTATTCTAAAGCGTTCATTTATTTAAAATAATTAAGTCAGTGTTTCATCTGGGTTTAGTTTCTGTTGTCCGTAAAAGCCTGGTTAACTATAACCTTAACCTTACATCTGTGCTCTAATATAAAGCCATATTGTAACGTGCTGCTGCTGATAATCAGAATTTCAAAGGAAAATCTCTCCAATCTCAATGGGAGAGACCTTCATACATGCAGTTTGTCTTAATGAAGTTATTCAAAACTACTCACCTCTACTCAATAAAGCTTCTTAAGAATGGCAGAGTAAGGGTAGAGCTCCTGGGAGCTGCAATGCCTTCTGATCTGACCTTACCTGGCATCACTCCGTGTCCGTTGGAAAAGGCTGGTTGGTCATGCTCTACCCTCAGCACGCGGACTCCCTACATATAATTATTCTAGCTCAGAATATTCATTCCATATGTTGTTTCTCAAAGAGCTGGCAAAACTTTGGGTAAGATAAAGCAAAGCACACGACAAATGGAGAAAGTATGTAAACATGTTTCATTTTTGTGGGAAAACCTACTCTTTGGTGGTTCGACTGTAATAAAAGCGCTGCAAATTAGCAGCTCCTCCAAATGCATTATTTGGGAAAAACAAAACAAAACTAAACAAAATAAGTCACTCACAGGAAAACCTTGTGCGTATGCATATATATACACATAAACACACATCAAATTGTAATTGCTAGCTATTTTTACGTTAATTAATTATACTGATCTCTACCATTATATATGGTAGAGTATCCAGAGCTGGTTAATAACCCCATGTCTTTGATCTGCCTGTGACATTCTGGGGTTATTGCCACGTTCAGGGTCCCCTCATCTTCCTGCAAATGATACTTCAAGGAGAACAAATGGGGTTTTGACACAGAGCACTTAAATATGTCAGCCAAAGTCATTGCAAATTAAGTATGTGCTTAACTGAGGGCGACAGGCTATTGGTACGGATCTCAGCGGGATTTAACAGAAACTTAAAATGCAGCTTGTGCAATTCCTCAGCTTGTTGTCGTCCCCGGGTGCCTCTGGCTGTGGGCTGCAGCCTGGATGGGGTCCCTCACCGCGCTGGCCGGCAGAATTCAGCCCCAGTATTTGCCCCCAGTGAGTACCTGGCCCCGGTCGGAGAGTGCACGGATGCCGCCTGCAGCGCTGCCCAGCCGGTCTTTCTGCTCAGGTCCGCGTGGTGAGCGTCGTCTTTAATGCATGAATTCGTTCTTTTCTTCATCTGCTGGTTCTTTACTGTGTTATAACAGAATCACAGAATCACAGAATCACTGAGATTGGAAAGGACCTTCAAGATCATCAAGTCCAACCATCAACCCAACACCACCGTGCCCACTAAACCATGTCCCGAAGCGCTACACCTACACGTTTTTTTGAATACCTCCAGAGATGGCGACTTCACCACCTCCCTGGGCAGCCTGTTCCAGTGCTTGACCACTCTCTCAGTAAAGACATTTTTCCTGACATCCAGTCTAAACCTCCCCTGGCACAACCTAAGGCCATTTCCTCTTGTCCTGTCGCGGGTTACTTGGGAGAAGAGACCAACCCCCACCTCACCACAACCCCCTTTCAGGTAGTTGTAGAGAGCGATGAGGGCTCCCCTCAGCCTCCTCTTCTCCAGACTGAACACCCCCAGTTCCCTCAGCCGCTCCTCATCAGACTTGTGCTCCAGACCCCTCCCCAGCTCCGTTGCCCTTCTCTGGACACGCTCCAGCACCTCAACGTCCTCCTTGTCGTGAGGGGCCCAACACTGACCACAGGATTCGAGGTGCAGCCTCACCAGGGCCGAGCACAGGGGCACGATCCCTGCCCTGCTCCCGTGTGCAACTAACATTGCACATAGGAGTATGGGGAGAATATTAGAGACTTTCAGGCGCTGGGATGCTTATGCCACGATCACACAGAAATGTAGTATTACAGTTAACTTCTACTGCAGGGGATATACCTGAAGCGAACACATATTCCTGCTTTTCCCACTTACAAACCTACTACCAGCACATGAAACGTTGCCGCAACTTGACGGAAAGCTAAAAACATTTTAGACCCCTGCTTCTAGCGAGCCAGATTCCTTCTAAGAGATTTCGGCAGGCAAGCTGCCAAGCCTGAAACTGCAGCCACCGAGAGAGAGTTCTTTTTGCTCCGGCTCATTAGCAAGAAGCAGCTGTTAGTTCATTCAGTATTAATGTCAGCCATAATGAAAGACACCCACTTGTAGGAAGAGGTGAATTTGGAGAGAACTATAAAGAAGAACTCTGTGCCAAATTGCACGGTATCAGTCAGGGTGGTTGAATTATAACAAGACTCAATTTTTGTGAAACCATAAAGGAATAATGATAAAAGTAGAAAAAATGTACGTACTCCTGACTCAGCAGACTCTAACCATAATGCATGCGCTTGACTTGAAATTAATGCAAGATATAAAATTAAGAGGACTTCTGCTGGGATGATTTCAAATGTCAAAATGTAAGAGAGATATGTATGATACTGTTCATGCTTGATACAACCTGACTCTGCTGCTGCTTCAAAATTTTGCCCCGGGGAATATCTGAAAAAAAAACCCCAAAACCTCCTGAAATGAAACTCAGTTCATTTATTTTCCACTTCTGAAAGTATAGGGTAAGACTTTACAAATACTTTACTGTTTTTCTCCCGTTTAAGAATTAAAAATGAAACAATAGATCTGCAGTGAGGATAGTCATTGCATTACAAAACCAGAAAACAGAAAGCCAAAGTATTTGCTAGAGGAAATGTATTTTTATACAAACTACTCATTTTGCAGAAATATACAGGGACAGGGCTACTAAACGAGGGGAGAGCAGGAAAGAAAGTAACCCAGAAGGTGTCATCTCTGCTTGAAATAATGGGGAGCAATTGAATATACTACTTGTACACCAAATTCAGATGAAAGCTGCTGATTTTATTTTGTAAAAGAGAGAAAAAAATAGAGAAAATTATCTTCTGAACTGTTAGTGATGTGAAAGAGTGAAGAACGAGGA
>NW_010524715.1:0-2429 GCF_000687285.1 Phaethon lepturus | reverse complement strand
GTGGCTGGTTCGGCAGCCCCCCCCCCGCCCGGAGGGAGCTGGTGCCGCCGCGCCTGCGGCGTTTGACCCGCGTCGAAGGATTTTGCGGCATCAGTCCACTCCGAGTGCCTCAATCTTTGGTACAAAAAGCTGCTCCTGTGGTTGAAGAGAAGAGGTCGAGGACTCGATGCCCATGGAGCTGCCCTCCCCAGGCGGCAGCTGAAGCAGGTTGTCGCAGGCGGACGGTATCCCTCCTGTGCCCGCTGTTGGGA
Organism: Phaethon lepturus; assembly: GCF_000687285.1. Classification (NCBI taxonomy): domain Eukaryota; kingdom Metazoa; phylum Chordata; class Aves; order Phaethontiformes; family Phaethontidae; genus Phaethon; species Phaethon lepturus. The sequence goes on along the minus strand of NW_010524715.1, from coordinate 2,178 downwards.
TAAATAAAACACCGCTGCTGCGGATGCTGCGCTCGCGGCTCCGCCAGCGCGTTGTGGAGCAGCAGCAGAGCCGTTGCCCGTCTTGGGCAGAGCTGCCCGGCTGCCTGCCCACCTCTCCCAAACCAAACCCTGCGGCACAGAGCCCAGATAGCTGAGCAGATGCTGTGAGGGAGAGTATAATGTAAAGGAAAAATTCCCTCCCACACAGCTGAGGTGGGTTTCACCAGCGCTTTGCCTGCCAGCCCGACGCATGCCTGGGGAGCTGAAGATTGCCTGATTACCTCCCTCTCCCTGCAGCAGAGCTGCCGGGCTCGGCAGCACATCGGGCTTCATGGTTCCCCGTCTCCCGCGCCTTTGCTCATGCATTTCACGTGGGCGGAAGACAGCGTTGAAGGCAGGAGCGCGAATGCCACCGGAGCGGCACGTTTCGGGGTTCGGCTTGCACGTGCCATAAGCACGTCCACGTGGCCGGCAATTACGGAGGTAATCTCTGTTTCCCTGGGAAACCTCACCGCTTTCCCAGCCAGCCCTTCCAGTCTTGCTCTCCTCTCACGGAACTTCATCTTTCTCAACAGGAAACCCTTCTTCTAGGTGGCACCAGTCTCATTTGCAAAACATCTGACCAGCGAGGCAGATTTCTGCAAACATCTCATTCAAAATGTTGCTCTCGGTCGTCCCCTCTCTCTGGACACTTTTAGCTTTACCAGGCTGTCGTCCACTCTCTTGCACTTTTTGCTGCCGGTAAACCCTGTCTTTTTTCGGCTTTAAAGCATGGGAAATTTGAGCAGCAGCCTGGGGCGAAGGAGAAAATCCCTGTATGCAGGCGATGGGGATTGGGAGCAACAGCTTGGGGGGTTCGGTGCGCTGGCACAGGCTCGGGGGAGCTGGGCATTTCCAGGGGTTAATACTGTGACAGGCTAAAGATCTTAAAAGTCTTCGCTCGGTCGTGTGGAATGACTGTTCGGAGGTCGGGCAATCCTGAGTGTATCAGCCTACTGCTGGGATACTTAATGCTGTTCTTCTCTCAGTCTGAGAGAAATGTGTAGTTTGTTAAAATCACAAGAACAAACAAACATCCAAGTAATCTTTTAAATTAAAGTTATCAAAAGCACCAAATTCAGCACATATGATCACGAACATGTGTCATGCTGTGCCTTGAAGCCGCAATGACCAGTGCTGCTGCAAGCCAGGCTTACACCCAGGTCCCTGCAGCATTTCACGCTGTCCTGGATGCCGACAGCTGTCAGGCTGTATGAAAGGAAAACAAATTAAAGAAAAATTACTTTGCCACTAAAAAAAATCTGTTTTGAAGTGGGTTGGGTTTGGCTTTTTTTTTGCTCTCTCTGTTCTTGAGCTCAAGCAATTAAGATCCTTTCCCCGCTCCAGGAGCTGAGTTGTCAGTAAGGCAGAAATTTCCATAAGCAAACCTTTCCCCGCCTTTCGCTGCCATGGGCCAGCCGTGGTGACACCCAGGTAGCTCGCATCCAAACACCCTTCTTGCCGGAATTACAGAGCAGTGCCCTGCCACGGAAGAGAGCCGTCTCCAGCACCGCTTCACGTGGGCTGGCTGGGCTTTCCCGAACGACCCTCTCCCAGCAGGGTGTTGAGCCCGGGCAGCTCCCTCCCCATGCGTGGTGGAAGGACAGAGGGGAATTGGTCCTCGCATGTTGGCAAATAAATGGCATTAGACATTGTTTTGGTTTGAACTCTCCCCCCGCTCCCTCTGCCGTTTCCAGCCAGCTCTCCCCAGCGCTGAAACACCAAGAAAAGAAAACACTTTGGGGAAGTTCCCGTTTGCAGGATTTTAGTTTTCTTTTTTTCCCCCAGACCACTTTACTGCATTTTGACCCAGCTGTCAGCAGAATACTTTCAGGTTTGTACACACAGCTAGCCAAATGCATGGGGTTGAGCAGCAAAAGGATGGATATTTTCGGTGAGAGACCACGTTATGTCCTGGGGTGTGAGAATTTCCCTGGTAGAAGAGCCTGACCTAATCACCTACTGCTCCTGTCGGCTTTACGCTCCTCTCACCTCTTTTCAAGTCGAACAGGAAAGCCCAGGTTCCCCACAGAGCGAGCGGGTCTCTGCAGTGTACGCGTGGAGCCCGGAGGGGTTCCTGTGCCGGTCTGAGGCTGGGCTTCACCCCACGCCTCCGCTCCGCGGGGCGCAGAGGAGGCG
>NW_010524714.1:0-6223 GCF_000687285.1 Phaethon lepturus | reverse complement strand
TGCAAGGTGGGGAAGAGGGGCCCTCCCCAGTGCCAACCTGGTTCATAAGAACGTGCTAGTATTGGTGTTAGTGCAGAACTAACCTTGGAAAGGAGCAATCTGGAGGAAGTGAGAGCCTCACATCAGTGCCTATGCCCTCTGCCAGAACCCGGCTTGCTCTGGGGAGGGGGCTGCTCATTGTACCAAGTGCCTGTGGGTGATCCAAGAAGCAAGTAGTGAAAAACAACCCCCCATAAGATTCTTTAATTCTGCATCCAGACACCCCTGCATGTTGCCCCACAGGTGGACAGGGATCGGTTGGACTGAGGGGAAGGAGTGAGGCTTCTGGTTACCTCACTCCAGCCAGCCTTCCCTCCTTCCCTGTTACTGGGCTGCTCGCTATGTCCCATCACCCAGCTCCACATGAGGAAGCGCTTACAAAACGTTCATATTCGCTTCGTAACTGACAATCTTCCTTCCCAGTCTGCAAATCCAGCCAGTGGCTTGTGAGGATCGGCCGAGAAAAAATGCCAGTTAGAAATTAATATTACTAAGCTGTACAGAAATGGCACCATGAAGATGCTTCCACAAATGCAGCCCTGCAGCCCTCTCTGTTCTGGCCTGCTCTGAGCCCATCACCAGGACACCCCCACTGCCTCCTTGCAACCCCCAGACGTGCATGCCTGACAGTCAGCCTCCAATCCCTTAAAAGCTGAGAGACATGCCAAAATAATCTCATTTTATTCCCTTTTCCTTTTTCCCCATCCCTCTTCCATGATTGGTTTAGCAGATCACTTAAGTGCCCAGCTAGCACTGTACATATGGTGCTGTGGAAAGATACAGATATGCCAGGGCGAGTGGCAGCCTGGATGAATTGAAGTGAAGCTGTGGTAGCGCTGGCTGCTGAATGGTGGCTTTGATGTTACTAACTCCTCTTGCCCAAGCCACATTGAAAGGATCTCCCGCCTGAGCAAACACAGCCTTTGTGGCTGAGGGACCCTTAAGGTCCCTCACAGAGGGAAAATCCTGCCAACCAGGTCCTGGTGCAGTCACCTGGATCTTACATGGGCAAACCCACTGCAGCAGTGGAGATGTGAACAAGTGGCAGCCATTGCCATAAGTCAGGCTTTCTTCATGCTGTTGTGACCAGCACTGGCCTGAACTAGCACTGGTAGGAGCTGTAGCTGGGTTTGACTACCACTAATCTCAAGACTGATCAAATCTGAAGCAACAGTAAGAAGAATGTGCTCCCCTACTACTGCCACTACAACACAATGACATATGTGGGACAGCAAGGACTTCCCTGCCAGGCTTAGTGCAGGCAGCTAAGGGGTGGGTTACTGTCCCTGCTCTGAGGATTGCCCCACCAGACCCTGCCACAAGCTCCTGGTGGCAAGTAGGAGCTGAACCTTGGGCAGTCACTGTCATTCACCAACACCTCCCTTCTCTTGGCCTCCCCTGGGGTCTTGTCCTGTGAGCAGAGCAGCAAGGGCACATCTAAGCCCCAGCATACCTGCATGCACCCCACAGTTACTTCCTGGCACATGAAAAGTCCATTGCACCAGCAGCCATCCCCATGATATCCCCCTTCACAGCGTGAGGCAAGAGCTGAGAGCCCACCAGGCCCCACCAGGAGAGTCGTCCACACCCTGTGCAGGACCGGCGCTGTGGTGTTTCCCCTTGTAGCAGTTGTGGCAGAGATGTGCTTACTCTCGCAGCACTGCACCCAGCACAACGCGAAGAGCCAGGCCATCTGCATGCAGGCAGGGCAAAAAAAAATGATCGCAGGCATCCCGTGCCAGCATGGCACAGCCCAAATAAAAGGTTTGCAGATGCTGCTCAGGCAGGATTAGGCCTCCAATGTGCTAAGTCTCGGCTCTTGGCAAGCCTAATTGCTGCTGCAATAAGCCCTGGCTGGTCCTTCCCTGAACCATGCTCCCCACAGCCCCCCCATGAAACATTTTTTTTTGCTGTAAAGCTTGTGTTTGCCATGCATATGTTCCCCGCTGCCCAGCAGGGCCTGGCTGAGCAGAGGAGGGGAAAGGCAGGAAGTCTGCTGATGCCACTTTTATTGCTCTGCTTTTCCCAGCCAGCATCCCACCGCTATTCCCCCCACCCAGCACAGCCTGTGGCTGCCTGTGTGCAAGGAGCCAGGCCCAGCAGCAGAGGCGGGGACAGGTGACAGCATTGTTACATGGCTGCACACCCCCTGAGCTGTATTAGGAAACTTTCCAAATCGGAATTACTCAGATTTTAATAAAACCTTTTGATAATTTTCCGTTATGTTTTGGCCAGCAGATGAAACTGGAGGTGTTCCAGGAGAGCTGTCGTGGCATGTGCATGGGCCAATTCAGCCCAGCCATGAGATGAGGACCCATCGCAGGCGGGAGTCAGGCAGCTGGATGGCCACGGCACTGTTGTGCCTCACTGGGAGTGCTTGTGTGGTTAGGACCATGTGGCTGCTCTGTGTGCCTCCCCAGGAGGCAGAGATGACCCCATCATGTGTTCACCTAGCCCAAGTGAGCAGATGCTCCTTGTATTTAACCACTAGAGACATGGGGACACAGAGCCCAACTCTGCACCCTCCAAAGCAACAGGATTTGGAGAGCAGGAGGAGAGCACTGCACAGAGACTTGAGAGGCAGAGTACCTTTCCTGACACCAGGGCTGGAGACATTTCAGTGAAGAACCTCATGCTTGAGCTGTATCGAGAAGGATTTTCAACAGCCCTTGGGAGAATGGAGCAACTTTCTCCTGGTGACTTTCCTCAGGAACTGGTTGAGTGCTCCTTTTTGGACCATCTCTAACCCATCAGCTGTGGTTTGGCTCTTTGACTGGCACAAATCACTTACCTTCTGGCATGTGGAGGCCACTGGACAAGACCTCAGTTCTGGGGAGACACATGAGATCTTTGCTTTGACACCTTGGAAAAACTACACTGCCTCAGCACAGCTCTCCAGCCCAGTTTAGGTACAAGTCTGCGGAAAATCTGCTCAAAGCTAGCAGCTATCACAAGATGTGCCAAAGGAAGGTACAAATTGCAATCCACTGCATGAAAACCAAAGATACACCACAATTTTATTAATGGACATGTAATAAATAAATGGTGGACAAAACAGGAAGAGCCACATTCAAAAATCCAGATCACTAAAGTGCTTTTAGACATAAATATAGGACAACCAAGAAACAGCTCTGACATTAACACTTTTTACAAACAATTACAAAATATCTTCTTATGTCAATTCACAAAATTGTTTAATTGCTCTGGGGTACTATGGCTTAGTTTTCAAAAAGGTCTGTTCTGTTATGCATAGTATGGCAGATAACATTCAAGAGTGTACAAAATCATTGCATAAACAAAAATGTATTTTACCCCCTTCTCCCAAATATGAGTTAAGGAAGCTACACAGTGTAAATCCAGTGATAAGGCTGCATTGGCAGGCCAGATCCTCAGGAGGTATAAACCAGCGCATCTGTCAAGTTACACCAGTGCATTAAAAAACCCTGCTGCTCCTCGAGGTGGAAGAATTGTGTGTTCAAAGCGGAGGGACTTGTCACACAGGCACTGTGCAGGGGTGGAAGTGCTTAGAGAAGGCGTCTGTAAAGTCCTGCACCATCTTTGCGCCCGTGTGTTTGAGAAGGGAGTGACTCCTGTTGCTCCCCATTGATGCTCTTTATGCTCCTGGCTGGACGGGGAAGAAGCATTCACAACCCAGAGGGGAAGGGTGGCTCTTCCCCAGCAACAATCCATGCTGACCACAATGGAGTCTCGTTTTCACACTGCTCTTGGCCCCGCTGGGACACCTCTCCCACCCTCCGCCCTGGCTCCACTGAGAAGTGAACAGCTTGAAAGTGTGGGGACAAGAGGATGTGTGTGCCCAGTTTTAAAATGCCCTGAATTCAGATAAAAGTTCAATTATTAAGAAAAAATATATATATCAATAAATCAATAAATATTATTATCTCGCCAGGAAGCTGTGAGGTCTGGCCTCCTCCGGGGCAGCGCAAGCTCAGTGGTCCCTGTCCTTCTGTTCCGTGGGGGGGTCCCCGTTGATGCACTGCCTCAGTACCCCCCTCTTCTCATGCTTGGCTGTCCTGGAGAGGTCGATGGCTGTGTCCTCTGAATCTTTTGCAGGGCCAAGCTTGTCAGAGCCACTCTGGGAACTGGCCTGCTTCCCTTTGAGCTCCTCCTCCTCCTGCTCTGCTCGCCAGCCATCTGCCAGCTTCTCTTGGCTCTCCGCCTTCCTGCTCACCTCCATGGACTTTTTGTGCATGCCTTGCAGAGGGGAGAGAGCAAAGCCAAGGGTGCCGGTTGCTTATTTCTGCCCGGGACCGCTCAGCATCACCTCCTGCCCTCCTGCTGCTTCCTTCAGTTCTTGCTTGCATCCCAAGGAAAACTCACGCTAACTACCAGCCTTTCCCAGCCCGGAGCCCTGCCACCTGCTCTCTGCAGCCCAAGAGGATTCTGCTTGTGGCAGAATTGGTCTGTACCTCCCCTGCAGCGGGGAAGACTTACAGTGAGAGGGGTGCTGTGACAGCCCATCCCAGCCTGGAGGTTGAGTTGCCACCTTGGTGTAGGACCGTCTATGAGCAGAGGATAGCTCTGAGGTAGCATTAACATTATCTTCAGTTTTGGGGGGAGAGTGATGACCTCCTAGAGGCTCTGCAACTCTCATGCTGGCTGTTAGCACTAGAAAGTGATACCTAACCACATGCAGGCACCTGTCTGATGCGGCAGTAAAAGATTTTCCCTTTCTCAGCTATTCTTTGCAAGGAGGGAGCGGGAAAGCCAGGGCACTTGGCAGCCTGCGCACAGCTCATGGCTGAGGCCCCATTCTTCTGTGGGAAAAAAGCAAGAATGGCCATACGAAAGAGGAAGGGCCATTCGCTCCACAGCTGCGCCTCAGCCCCCACAGCCCCAGGCTCCCACTTACCCACCCCCTTCCCCAGCAGCCATGGGGCGCAGGATCCCACCAGCCCGCTCTTGGCAGAGTTGATGATGGACTCGGGCAGAGGGATGGAGTGCCTCACCATGGCGCCGTAGAGGCCGTACTCAGCCATCACGCTGCTCCGGCCCCAGCACTTCTCCCGCTTCCGCCACTTGGCTCTTCGGTTCTGAAACCAAACCTTCAGGGGTAACAGCCAGGAGAGCATGGAGGGGTGGGATTGGGGAGGAGACGGCCCCCGTGACCAGGTGCCCAGGACCCGTTGGGCACAGGGGAGCATGTGTCCAGGGCAAAGGGGCAGCCGCGGGGGTGCATGGGGGGATTTGGGTGTGTGAGCACAAGGTGCAGACGCGCAGGTGGCAGGGGGAGGGTGGCCAGGGAGGTGCAGGGAAGGGGTTGAGGGAGAATGGAGGGGTGGGATTGGGGAGGAGACGGCCCCCGTGACCAGGTGCCCAGGACCCGTTGGGCACAGGGGAGCATGTGTCCAGGGCAAAGGGGCAGCCGCGGGGGTGCATGGGGGGATTTGGGTGTGTGAGCACAAGGTGCAGACGCGCAGGTGGCAGGGGGAGGGTGGCCAGGGAGGTGCAGGGAAGGGGTTGAGGGAGAGCACACACATGGGTGTCAGTGGGAGAGGGGAGGAAGGGGGGGAGAGGGAGCACACGTTACACGAGACTGATCGTGACACAGGAGGGTGATCCTAGCTAAAGTCACCGTACACTCTGCCTGCCCACAGGGCCCCTCTGCTGCCTCCGCACAGAGCACCAACCTCTCCAGAAAAAGGGGTCCATAATGCAGTGACTGAAGATGACAGAAGGTGCTCAGGTTCCTCTCCTCACCCCCTTCCTGCATTTGAAGGCTCAAGGAGTGTAGACACAACCTGGCTGCTGCCCAGACCACCATCCCATTTTTAAGTCTATGAGCCCCACAGTGGGGCAGGATCAGGCTCTAAAATGCCATGTGTCTGTCAGAGGGACAAGCTAGTGAGCCAGCTAGTGGGACACAGCTTGGGCCAGCAGCTCCTGAATCACTCTCAGCTCCTGCTTGTGTTGGGTCCCTGGAGGACATAGCCGAGCCGCCGGCAGTGAGCAGCTGTTGGGGCCAGTTCCATCCCCCAGTTCTGCACTTCCTTTTGGAGCCTGTTCAGTACCGGGGGGTGGAAGCTGAGCCGCCCCCGCAAGCGCCCTGCAGCATTTCGGTGCCACCACGTTCCCACCACCTGCCCTCACTGGTCACACAGCAGAAAAACAGCCGGGTGCGGCAGTCCGCAGACTGCGCCGGGAGCGAGGACCGTCTCAGCCA
>NW_010524713.1:733-3771 GCF_000687285.1 Phaethon lepturus | reverse complement strand
GCAGCGCCAGGAACAGCACTGCCACCACCGCCTGCGGGGACAGCGGGGGGTCAGACAGGGTCCCGTGCCACCCACACACCTCAGGCAGCACCACCGGGGTCATCCCCACCTCACCTTAGTCCGGGTCCGCAGGAGGAGCGGGGCGTACTTCTCTCGGGCAAAGTCAGCAAGGCTCCAGCGGCAGAAGGGCAAGGGGACGCACTCCCGCCCGCCCTTGGCCTCGTCCAGCTGGGACAGCAGGTCCCGGGTGGAGCTGGATGGGGTGAAGACCTGCGAGCCCAGGGGATCAGTGGGGGGCAGGAGGACGGCGGGTGAGGTGCACACCTGGGAGGTGGGCGGCAGGACGGTGACGACATGGTGGCCTGAGGGGTCACACCGGGTGAAGGCTTGCACAGTGGTGGTGATCTGGGTGCTGGTGGCCACACCAGGGTGCCCATAAGGGGAGGGGTGGCAGGCATGGTTGTCGTTGGCGTCAGCGAGCTCCTGGGGTTGGATCTGGATGACCCGGGAGGAGCAAGGGCTGCAGGAAGAGAGGAAAGGAGGAGAGAGGGAAGGAGGCAAAGATGTTGAGGGAGAGGAGCAGAGTCACCCCGTGCTTCTGTGGGGGGACCTGTGGGGTCAGACCAAGCCCGGCCAGCCCGGTGCCAGTACCTGTAGAAGCAACAGAGGATGTCAAGCCGGCGTTTCTCCCGGCGGTGCAGGTCCAGGCTCAGGATGGCAGGGAAGACGAACAGCACCATGGCAAAGTTGAACACCACAACCACCGCAGCCTGCGGGCAGGGAAACATGTCAGAGCTGGGTCCGCTCACCCCTTCCCACCCTCCTGGAGGGGGAACCCATTTGAACCTGGAGGGAGAAGGCACGCAAGGCAGGGATGGGCACCAGGGCTGCCATGAAGAAGGCGATCATGTTGCTGATGGAGGTGAGAGCCACACTGGTCCCTGTGCGCTTCAGGCACTCGCCCGTCCGCTCCTGCAGGCACAGAGGGAGGGGGTGATGAGGGAAGGTCGTGGGGAGGCAGGAGGGGACTGGGCAGCCCCTGGGCAGGGCTCGGCGCTCACCTTGAAGGGGACGTGCTGGCTGGCCTCAGTGAAGGCATGAGCCAAGAGGAACATGTCATCCACACCGATGCCAAGGGCCAGGAAGGGCAGGACCTGATGGAGAGCAGCCAGTGTCAGTGGGGGGACACGGCCACTGCCCAGGAAGGGACCCAGCCACACCGCAGTCCCCAGAGTCCCCCCAGCTCCCCGGCACCTGGCTTTTCCTCCAGCACATACCTGGGTGGTGGCTGCATTGAAGGAGATGCCCAGCAGTGAGCAAAGCCCCAGGCCAGAGGCCACGGAGAGAGCCACAAGCAGGACCCCGGCCAGGCCCACAGCCCCTTGGGACTTGGAGCAGTCCCACCGCAGCATGGTGACGCAGGCGTAGGCCAGCTGGAAGAGCACAGCAGGTTAGCGGGGACAAGGGAGTGAGGGAGGGAGGGTGAGAGACAGAAAGAGGGGGCACACGCACCATGAGGAGGTAGCCCCCAGCCACCCGGATAGCGCTGACGTCGGAGAAGGACTTCATGATGTCATTGAGTGTGGTGGTGGAGAAAGCATGGACGCTCTGCGTGGTGTTGGGTGGGATGGAGTCTTGCGCCAGCTGCCAGAGGCACATCCCGTTAAGAGGGGTCAGGACCCCCCTGCTCCCCCCCAGAGCCACCCAGGGTGTCAGCATTGCTAATGAGGGTCCATAGGGACCTACCGGGACCACAAGAGGGTGGTGCCGGGACCCACAGCCACATGAAAACCTGGGCGCAGGGGGATGCCACACACAGGGTCAGCCCTGCCCAGCCCCATGTTGGGGCTGTTCCCAGTGCCCACCTCCACGAATTTCCTCTGCCAGGCCTCCAGGATGGCACCCGCCTTCTCCTCGCTCCAGCTGATGTCATGGATCTCATAGTCATCCTTGAAGTGCTCAAAGAGCTGCCGGGGGCTCATGAGGAGGAACATGGTCTGCAAGGCCTCAGCACTGGGGGACAGGCACGCACCTCGCTGGGACCGGCTGTAGTGCCCCGGGATGCAGGAATGGGTCCGTCCCCCACCCCACGGCTCCCAGCCCCACCGCAGACACCTGGGAGAGGACCCAGGCATCCTGCCCCCCGTCCTCCCACCTGCTCCGAAGCACTGCCCTGCTTGCCAGCCCCATACACTCGCCAGCTTCACATGCTCTCCCAGACAGCCCCACAGCCCCTCTGGCAGCCAGGGAGGGTTCCCGTGGGCACCAGGTGAGGATGAGGATAAGGGAACCCTACCCCAAACCACCCCAGGGGTGAGTGCTGCGGCTGGGCCCCTGCACCGTGCCCGGGGACACCCTCACCGCAGCGGCTCTCACCGTAGCAGCTTGCCCTGGGAGTCTTTGGTCGTGCCGCCTAAAATCAGCTCCTCCTGCCAGCGCATGAACTTCCTGGAGAAGCCGTGGCAGCCCCCCGAGAGCTCAGCCGGGATGTCGGGGCTCTGCGGGTGGAGGGGAGGCGTCAGGGATGCAGGACTGTGGGGCGGGCAGGAGAGCAGCAAGCCCCCACACCCCTCCCGGTCCCCATGGGCTGTGACCCACCTGCTGGCTCTGCTTGTTGGGGGCACTGGGGGGGCACTGGGGGTCCCAGGGGTCCAGGCAGGGCCGCTCCATGTAAGCCTGCCCCACCTCTGCCTTGTCCAGCAGCTCTTTGAAGCCTTCTAGGGACGTGAACTGCCCCAGCTCCTCCATCAGCTGCAGAGGGTCCAAGTTGCTCCACTGGATGTCCGGGCGGCCCCTGGGGAGAGAGAGGCACCGGGGTGATGGGGGATGCCGAAACCCACATGTGGTACCACCACCACCACCACTGCCACCCCATCCCATGGGTCCCGGGGTGCCCTCGAAGGCAGGATGCAAGGACACAAAGGAGCAGCATCAGTCCCCAGTGCATCCCCTACCCCTTCCCGGGGCTGCCGGCAGCATCCCCAGTGCCCTGCACAGCGCAGCAGGCCGGGCCCCACCCAAGGACCGTGCCCGACCCT
>NW_010524713.1:273-615 GCF_000687285.1 Phaethon lepturus | reverse complement strand
GCGGGCTCCCGGCATCCCCTCCAGCCCTCCCTGCCATCTGTCCCCCCAGGCTGGAGGTTTTGGGGCTCAGCAGAGATTCTGGGGACTCAGGACAGTGCTGGGAGCTGGGCACGGACCAGGTCCTTGGAGGTCCAGCAGGACCCCATGGGACTTGGGTACCGGGGAAAAGGGGCTTTTCCATTGCCTGCAGATGCTCTGCTCCCTCCATGCCAGCCCGGGCTGTCGGGGGCCAGCTCCCAGCCTCGCTCAGCTTCTTTTCTGAGACAGAAAGAACACACAAAAAAGCCAATAACCCAGCCCAGCACTCCAAAGAGGGGAAGAAAAAGCCCCGAGCGAGTGTGG
>NW_010524713.1:0-205 GCF_000687285.1 Phaethon lepturus | reverse complement strand
ATTCATCAAGGCGGGCTGGGCCGCAGCCGGCCGCTCGAGATTCCCACATACCAACCGGAGCTGCTGCTGCTTCCAAAGAGAGCCCCTTTTATCTGCTTTCGCCTGCTTCACTGAGCCAGGGCAAATCCTTTTGTCTTTCCATAGATTGCTGCTCTTTGTTCTCCCAGCTCCCGCCCTGCTCACCCCTTGCGTTAAAAAGGGGGAC
>NW_010524712.1:0-260 GCF_000687285.1 Phaethon lepturus | reverse complement strand
GCGAGCCGTTCGCACCGACGCTCCCTGCTCGGGGCCGGATGCTGCTCCCGTCCCATGGGATGCATGACGGCCACCCATGTGAGCCAGAGTCTCGTTCGAGCCAGAGCTGGAGGAGGGGGTTTTGGCTTCGGGAGCGAGGACGAGGGGGACCCTGCTGCCACGGGCACCAAATGGGTTAATGTCGGTGTGTGACGGCTGCGAGAGGGGCCGGAAGCCGGGAAGTGGAGCGGGACGAGGGCTGGGGCCTGGCCGGGCAGCCG
>NW_010524711.1:0-2672 GCF_000687285.1 Phaethon lepturus | reverse complement strand
GCGCTCTCGCTCGGGGTCCTTGCGAAGCGCATTTTCCTGAATCGCCACGGCGGGCAAAAAAAGTATAAGCAGAATAAAACCTGACTTCACACAGAACTAGAAAGCGGAAAACTCTACCGGTTAATGGCCCTGGGCTCTAGCCTGTGTCCCAGACCTCAGGCAGCTTTGCCATCATCTCAACCTGGTTTTAAACCGACACCGCTTCTCCCCTGAGATGCGGAGCCTTCCTGGCCGGGTGCACGGCCACCACAGCCTGGCCCATGGGGTGAGGCTTTGGGGGAGCAGCCCGGGCTCCAGGGAGAGCCTCCAAGCAAGAGAGGGCTCAGAGCACCCAGCCCTCAGCCCCCTTGAAATAGCTTTCCAGATTGAGCGATCATTGTAATTAAAACGGAGTCGAGTGTCATGGCAGAGCAGCAGCTAAATTACAGGTCTGAGAGGCGGAAAGGCGCGCATCTGACTGCCTGACAATCAAAGACGGTAAATGAAACTCCGAGCTCCAATACCCTGTAATTGCACCCCAATCCGAGAACAGACAGGGATAGAAGTTTGCCTCCAAAAAAATCACGTTGCAATTTAATTTCTCTCCCTTTCTAATCCATACTTTGAAATGTAAGTATTTTAAATTACAGCCGGTGATACCTCTGTAGATCAGAGGTTGTCAAAAATGATAAAGGGAAAATAAAAAGCTATGTAAGAAGTAGACCTGGGCTACCTCCAGTAACTTAACATTCCATGAAACTGCTTGCAGGCCGTGTCCCAGGAAATGCAGCAAGGCGAGCACTGGGGTAGCTGGAAAGGGCAGAGCTTCAGCTCACCTCCCTACGGTCCCTCACCTCCGTGCAGGACGCCCATCAGCCAGCCCGAAAGCCTCCCAACTCGCCACCGGCTGGCTGTCCTTCCCGCTGGCAGGGAGAACCAGCTGTGATGGTACGGGACGGGGCAACCGTGTCAGCAGGACCTTGCTTAGCTACGAAAAGCAAATAGTTGCAGCCAGGGCTTCTCTAGAAACGCAGTGAGGTTCGGGTGCCGGAGCCGGCGGCGGCCGCGCACAGCTCTGACGACACACGGCAGAGGACAGTGTTGCTCACTCATGCTGGGAAATGCTGCAACTGCGTGGGCAGCCTCTGCTACAGTGGACACATTTAGAAGCACTTATACTGACACTTTTAAAAATACATTAATTTTACACATCTACTACTTCAAGAGGTTGGGGTTTTTTTAAATTATTCAAAATAACACCCTTTCTCCCTGCTAAAATGTGCTCCGAGTAACAATCAGCGTGGAGAGCGATCCTTCAGTCCCTAGCCTGTGCAGAACATCTCAAAAATGATCAATAAATTATAAATCTTCCCCTCCACAGAACAGCCATCTGCTCCGAGAAGGAAATCCCCACTGTACATGTCTCCTCGCAGGGCCAGCTGAGGGGGGTGCGGGCCTATAATAGGTACTTACCAAGCAATATCTTAAAAATGATCCATGGAAGTTCTTTATTAAAATATCACCGATAGACATGGGTGGTTTCCAGCAGAAGTTAAGCGGTTTTCTGTAGCACACAGGTAATGCTGAACTGGCAGATCTACGCAGTCTGGAAATGGGCTGGAACTCACTTGTAGGACCCAGGAGGACATCTCTTCTGGAAGCTGTGTTTTGGCACACGAGAACCTCACGGCTCATGAGGTGCCCGAGCCATTTGCCCCTCTTGGCAGCAAATCTAATCACAATTCATCATTAAATACAGCAGGAAAACACACAGGGAAATATTTCTCTCTCATCTCATTTTTACAGAATGGCAAAGCTGGGCTTGGAGGATGACTTTTAAAAAAAAATTTTCACCTTCAAAACACTTAAAAATGACTAACGGACTCGAGTGAGTTGATACTATCAATTAAGTCGGTGGCACTGTTAGGTGGAAACGAAGCTTAAACATCAAAAGCACAGACGTCAGTCCAAAGCAGGTATCTGGTACTGCTGATCTCTCGCCCAGGTCACGTACAGAGACGTAGCTGGGAGCGCAGGTCTGTGGCCACAACCTTCGCGTTCCTTCATCACTTACTGAATGAGGGCCTTATTGATTGATTTATTTTAATCAGATTTCTCTCCTGCCATGCAGACTTATCAAATCTGATTGGCCGGGCATGAAATAGCAACACCGAAAAACAGCAGCGAGGAAGAGAGTCTCGCTCCGCTTCCCTCCAGAAAGCTCCCGTGTGGGGCTGCCGAGAGCCGGGGTCCCGCGGGATGGAGTCGGCAAGCCGGGGCAATACGGGCGTTACCGCCATCGCGGGGCAGCCCGAGGCCAACGGCAAAGGAGCCACCTCCAGGTCCTTCGGGGGCCGTTCATTGCAAGAGGCTTGCGCCCGCTGCAGGGGCAGGGGTACAGCCCACGAGCGGGCTTCCTGGAGTGCAGTTCCGGCGTCACGTCGCGCGTGGGATCCAGTGCCAGTCTGTAGAAGTGGTAGCGATGGGCACCATAAAAAAAAATCCCCCCCAACTTTAGCTTTTCTGGGAGCTCTGGGCATGATCCTATTCCCACAGAAGCGCGTGGGCGTTTTGCAACTCTTCCCAGTAAATGCAGATCTGTTTTCCTCGCCTTGTTCCCTTCCCAGCTCTGCTTGGCAGCCCTTCCTCCGACCGGCTTCCCTGCCCTGGCAGGCGTTTGCCGGGGTCCGTGC
>NW_010524710.1:0-3500 GCF_000687285.1 Phaethon lepturus | reverse complement strand
GGCTCCCTCCGACTCATAGCCCTCCGTCTTCATGTCGTTCAGGCCCAGGTCTTCGTTCTGCTCAAACGTGCGCTCGTAGCGCTCCACTTTCAGCTCCGGGTCCTCTTCCGGGGCGTACACGTTCTGCGGGGCGAGACAGAGGCCTCCGTTGCACCCCACTTTGCAAAGCCCCTCTTCAGCAGCACCCCAGCCACGCCAACGGGCTGTGGGCACGATTCACACACCACACCCCCGCCCAAGGGCGAGCCTTGTCCATCAAGGAGAGCACAACTCGGGCCAGACCGGACCCCCGCATTCCCAGCCCCTAATCCCGGGGAGCAGACGCCGCTCCCACCTTCCCCCCGACAAAGCCAGCAGCAGTTTCCTTTCCCTGGACAGAGCCTGCGGCAACCCACTCGCCCACCAAAGCCCAGAGGGGAACCCTGCCCACCCACACTCACCAGGGAAGGAGAAAACCCACTCAAACCGCTCGGGATACTTCAAGGAGTTCACGTTTCAAGCGTGCAACACCGTACCTGCAGATAGCTGTTGCCTGCAGGGTCATCCATGATGAAGTGAGCCTTCGTCTTTCCCTCCAGGATCTGCAGAAAGAGAGCACATCCAGGCATTAAGGCTCCTCAACCTTCAGCACTTCGGCAGCAAGACACTCGCAGCACGCTGCGAGCAGTTCTGAAGTTTTCCTCAGTGAAAAAAACACTAATAGCTTGATAAAACAAGCAAGGACACAGCGGGGCGAGCGGGGTGTGGCAAGGCAACACTTGCCGAGGAGTTGGGTTAAAGATACTTCCTGGCTGCGGCGACAGTGGCGAACACCACATTGCAGAGCACGGAAAACTCGGAGCACGCTCACCTCATGCAGTTTCCCAAGGAACTCCCGCAGTTTTTCCGTTTTGCTGGGCGTAGAGCTGTCCCCCAGAGTGAAGGGGTTTCTCTCGACCTGGAAGAGCAGACCCACTCACTCAGCCAGCTGCGAGGCAGCCAGCCCCACAGCCAGGCCAAATATTAAGGCAGAGGGGTCCGAGCTCCACCAGGCAGCAGCGCGGGACCACCCACCAGGTCTCCGATGTCTTTCAGCAGCCCTTCCAGCGTGGTGAATTTCCCCCCCAGCGCTCCCATCCCCAGCTCGAACTCCAGCTCCGGGATCTCCACGCTGCACGTCTCTGACTGCAAGGGCGAGCACCCAGTGAGTCCCTGCGGACAGGCGGACGGGCCCCATGCACCCACCACAGCACGACAGGGTGGGTATTCAAAGGCACCGTACCTTTAGGATATCCCTCGTCATGTCAGAAGGGTCTGTAATCCGAAGGGTAATCCTGGTGCCCTGTGGTTCAATAGCTCCTCCGGACTTTACCTAGGAACACCCGGCAGTCAGCTTCACGGACCTTCACGCCTAAATCACGCCATGATGCTCCAAGAGGGTTTAGCAGCTGAGGGGCCGCTCCAAACCTGGGGACAGGCCTTAACCCAGGGGACTTAAGCAGGGGTGGAGATGGCAGACTTGCACCCAAAGGAGCTCTTCAAGACGCCACTCCCCCTCCCCACTGCCCCCCAAGAAAGGTTCAGGAGTTTTCCAGCTCACCTCGTTTGTCCTGTGCCCACAGGAGTCGCAGTTTGTGGCCATAATAATCACTTCCTTGAAGTGTGGGATTTCTGGAGCAGAGAGTCAAGGAAAACTGAACAAAAGGGAAACCTCAAAGCAGCAGCCGGCGCCCTCGTCGCAGCCGCGGTCCTTCCCGAGGTATGGCAGGAGCTCGCTAGCCAGTTGTGAGCGGCACCGAGACAAGATTTGCACCCTGACAGGCGCTACTAGAAATAGTTTATTCGTGCCTTCAGGCTGCAGCAGGAAGACACCTGGGTCAGCACACAGAGCGACTCTCGGCCCCACGCCAGGCTCCATGCAGACCCCCGTGCAGGGCACCGCTCTGCGCCCACACCCCTGCTCAAAGGATACGCACTAACTTCATATTGGTGTTAGCTGGAGCATTGCACTCAGGGCAGTTGGTGTTGAACTGCAGTACCTGGGGCACAGCAATGGAAAGGAGAATCAGAAAGTCCCGGCCAGCCCAGACAGCCTGTCTGGGGCGCTAGTCAGCCAGGCACAGCCACCCCTGCACTGCCAAGCCTCCCACCTCATTCCTCAGATCCTCCGTGGGGTCAGCTGGCTTCTCGTCCGACTCCTCTCCCTGCAAGAGGGGACGCCAGAAGCAGCATTAACTTGTGTTCCTCAATTCAGGGTCCCCCAGAGAGCAAGGGGACCGAGCGGCCCCGCTCCCCCTCAGGCTGGGAGCGCGTGTGGCCTGGTGTGCGCGGCAGGCTGACGACACCGCAGCGGCGGCAGCTCCTCGTTACCTCCAGGCCCAGCATGGCAGCCTGCTGGGGAGTCCTCCTGTAGCGAGTGACCACAAGAGCATCATCCTTCTGCGGTGCGTGAGGGTTCTCCACAAAGCTGTTCCCCGAAGGATCGTCAATGATCTATGGGAGAAGGAAGCCTTAAGAAGCCACCCTGCGCTTCCCCCGCTGCAGAAAGGGACTGCGCTCTTGCGTGTACTCACAAAGGTGAAGGAGGAACGCACTTCTTTCAGCTGCTTTAGTTTACCAATGAACTCATCTATTTTACTTGCCACCTCTTTGTCCGTTGCCTGCAAAAAAGGACGCGTTTGAGACCGATGCCAGGGGCGGCTCAGAGCCGAAGACAACGCTGACAACGGCACAAACCAGAGAGCCCCTAACACCCTTCTCAGCAGCAGCGTGCAATGCCAACAGGCAGCAGAGGAACAAAATAAGCATTTGCCAAGCAGGTGTCCCCGAGGAGCTTCCCCTTTCACACCATCTTACCCTGCGGACAGGCTGGTCCTGCTCAAGGCCCGCGACAGCTCTGTCGATTATCCCTTCAATAGTGGTAAGAACTTGAGAAGGAAAGGAAACAGAAGCAACGACACCAGTAAGGACACCACAGCGGCACTACCCACCCTGCCAGCTCGTACCAAATCCTGGCAGCCTCCGCACATTGGGCCTGCCAAGCTTATTGGGCCCAACAGACCCGAGGCCAGGTCCTCAACCGGTGTCTACCGTGCACTCGCCGGCACGCTGAGGGACACGGGCCGCGCACCCACCTCCCTTCTGGGTGAAGGCAGGGATCTCAAAGTCCAGCTCTGGAATTCGAGCCGTGGCACAGTCAGTCTTCACCACCTCCCTGTTCATGTCCTGCACACGACAGTCGAGGGGCGGCGTCAGGAACCCCAACAGGACCGGGAGCTCCCACACGCTAAGGCGACCACCACCCCGGGGCACGCAGCATCCGCCAAAGCGGCGGCGTTGGCTCCAGGCCAGCTTTAGCAGCCTCCCCGCTCACGCAGGAGCACGCCAGGAACGCATGCATTTTGGGCTTTAAACGGTTAACACCAAACAAATAACGTTATTTCTCAAACGGGACAGAAGACAAACACTTTATTACTGAAGCAGGACCACGTTGTGGGGGGCAAAGGCATCCGCAAGTCGGC
>NW_010524709.1:1031-1591 GCF_000687285.1 Phaethon lepturus | reverse complement strand
AACTGGCAGCAATGCCGGGAAACGGGCCATGGGGGAATCCCTCACCACTTTGCCGAGGAAAACGGTACTGCCGCACGCCAGGGTGCAGGTCAACCCCACCGCCTTGGCTCCAAAATTTTGGATGGCCAGGTAGTCCTCCAGCACCACGCCGGTCAGGATGGTCTTCAGCTCTGGGATGCCGGAGCCTTAGAGGAGGGTATCCAAATTTTAGGGGGTCTCCCCGTCACCGGGGAGGGGAGTTTTGGGGAGCTGGGGAGGTTGGGGTGCAGCCGTCTCACCTCCTGAGTGCGGAGTGATGCTTTGGGAGAAGCCGGTGGAGAAGGCTGCCAGCGCCGTGGGGTACATGGTCCACGAGAGGTACTTGAGCACCAAGATGTCACCAACCTCTCGGTAAAGCCACCGGTGGGCTGAAGGGGAGGGGAGATGTGCCCCCCACTACCAAAAAGGGACACCCCCCCTCCTTGGTGGACCCCCAAAAGCCAGGTGAAGCCCCATGGGAGCCCCTGGTTACCCTCGTAGAGCCTGGAGACGAGGAGGTCCATCACAAAGCTGATGGTGGC
>NW_010524709.1:0-220 GCF_000687285.1 Phaethon lepturus | reverse complement strand
TCCTCCCGCCTTGGCCTCTGCCGCCGGACTGAGTTTGCAAACGAGCTCATTAAAAACGACCTTGACGAAGCCGACGGACCCGCTGAGGCCGGAGCGAGCTGGGTTTTCCCCTCTCCCTGCCGCCACCTCCCAGTCCTCAAATACAACCCAGGGCAGGGGAAGTATTTAATAAGTATTTTAATTATTTATCATTATTATTCCTTAATAATAAGCAGGAACG
>NW_010524708.1:0-11330 GCF_000687285.1 Phaethon lepturus | reverse complement strand
GACTGGCCACCAGCTGGATTTAGCTCCATTCTAACAAACCGCTCCAACGTGCATGAGGCTCATTGCAGGGGAAGAAAAATAGAGAACTAACACGTTCTTCCCCACCAACGCAGAACAAAGTCTCACCTTCACTATCTGTTTGTTTGAAATACGAAGCTGAATCACAGATCTGCATTCCTCTCTGTCGTGGTTTAACCATTCTTTTTTTCTTCAAGAGAGATTGTGACCGTAGATTAACAATAAAATAAAAATGGAGTGGTACATCCTTAGTCACCACTGCCTGTGCTCCAACCTAGGGAAAAATCAAGTGTCAAAGCCCAGCCAGCCTGGCGCAGAGCCCAGGCACCCGCTTGCAGCCTTGTTGCCCTGCCACGCGCTTGACAGCACCGTCCTCTTCCTAAATATGAAGCCACATAAGCAGCTATCACTGGCAAATGTCTTCAGCCACCAAAACAGTGGTTTTCATCAAAACCAGCTACTCTACCGTGTCAGGAGTAACACGTGGCGATGTTTAGGGTTCAGTGAGAAAGGAGGACAGCAGCATCGCCATCTCCCCCAGGAGCTGGGAGAAAAACTGTCTACGAACAGAGAGATCAGCTCCTCCAGCAGCTGAACGATGGTTTAGGAACTCCCTGAACCAAAGCTTGCTCTAAACCACTGTTCAGCAGGCGCTCACAGATTTATCTATCTTCCACAAGTAGGTATGATTTAAGCCCTCCGACACTTCTGCTATCACCAGGAAGTTTAGCAATTCATCTATGTGCTACATGAGACCTGTGCATCCCCCAGCACCCCTGTGGTTCTCATAGCACGATGGGGGGAGCATCCATTCAAAAAAAAAAAAAAAGAGGAGCGCATTTTCTCTGTAACACATGTAATTTAACAAACTTCCCATCCCTCATTCCCAAATTGTAGGTCTTTGACAGACTTCTCTGTATTTTTCCTTTTTTTGCTCAGCTATATTATTCTTAATGAGCTGCATACAGCTTTTGAAACAGAATACCATGGATTCATGCACTTTTCTATTTTATTCTGTTCCTTTCCCAGCTATAGACATTATATTTACCCTTTAGATCACTTTTGATATTGAGCTTGTTTTCAGATAGCTACACGTAGCAGCTCCAAGATTTTCCCCGCCACCCCCTTCCCTAAGAAGTCACTTAAATTAGAGGCTGTCATTGCATATGTTCATTTACCAATTCGCTAGGTATTAGAGTAAGACCTACTAACTTGTGGTACCTAAAAAAAAAAAGTGTCTTATGATTCTAAAGAGATGCTCAGTATTACCACACTTTTTAATGCATTAGTAAAAAAACACAGCATTTTATTAATTTATAAAATACAGAGGTTCGAGCAGTTAAAGCATATGTACAAACTAGCTAAAAATATCTAGCAGCTGTGAGGATACTCGCCTGGCACGGCAAAACAAAGAAGTAAAACAGCCATTCTTGTGCTCTGCCATTTTCTCACATGTTGCGAGGGTACGGAAACCTCTCTGTATCCCAGAGAAATGGATCTGGTCTCAACTAAAAACAGCCCTGAAAGACCACCAGCATGCTCTGGGGAGAGGTGGCAGAAAGCAAGCAATAGAGGAGCGGTGCCTACAGGGTCAGAAAGAGAAGGGTGAAGAAGCCTTACTTAGAACAGCAGCTCTGCAAAGCGGAAGAGTATTTATAACCGAAAGCCACGGAAAGGAAAACCCAGCATGCAGTCCTAAGTTATGATTCTCCAGAGCTCCAAGGTTAGTTAGAAATCAAGGCAGCAACTAGGATTAGGTAACACTGGTCTGTACTGCAGGTGTAGAGCTGCACTCAAGGCCAGACCTGACTCCTACCAGAAGTGCTCTCCAGAACAGGGTGACTGTGGCTCTTAACGAAAGATCCAGACCCCCATTTCCAGCTCGTTCCCAGTCACCGTACTGCCTGCACAGAGAGGTGTCAAGAGCTGAATGAGCTTCAAAGCAACCATGTCTATCCTTGCTGCACATGCTTCATATGCACTAGTGCCATCAGGCTGGAGATTCTCTAAAGTAAAAAATCTAGTTTAATTTAGTAATTTGAATTAACTTATTTTTCACATGTTTCCGCAACAGCTCTTTTCAGGGACCACTCCTATTGAGTAGTTCCTTTATCATCTGCTACAGGCACAGAGGTCAATTAGCGCTTGTTTGCGCAGGGCAAATATCGTTCAGCCTTGGAGGATCAGGTGAGAAACGTTACGCTTCCCCGTGGAAGGCCAGTGGAGCCTCTGGATAAAGTCATGGCAGAAAGAAAAATCCTCTCCATGAATTTAGCTTACAACATGCCACTTAAAATACAAAGTCTCTTAAATTGCAGTCACAATCTTACTAGAGTAGGACATGGGGAAGAAATACATAATCTATTTCTAACAAATATATGTATTTCTGTCCCCTGTGTGGCATCAGTGGCACAGAGGGGCTCACCATGTTATCTTTCTTTTGGCAGTTTGTTCCTTTCCTACAAAAGGAAGCTGTCCCTGAAGGACAGTATTTCACCTCAGCACAACAGAAGAGCATAGGAGGAACCTTTTCCAGGAGCTCCCAGCTCCTTAAGAAAAGCGAAGATCAGCAGTAGTTTACAGATACAGTCAAATATTTTTCAAACAGGGTGCAAATTAGACTCCCCATTTACCTGCCAAGATTCCAGTTCAGTCCTTTTCATTTCCCTTGTAAGAACAGCTGGCAGAAGCCGCTAACACAGCAGGAAGCACGATTCCTTAAACTACTTTAAGTGTTAGTGACGCATACGTTCTAATCAAGAGTTGGCATCTTTAACATTCTTTGTATTTATTTTAAGAAAGCATTTTAGTTAATCTAAGCAAGAATATTCAAAAGCTACTGTGAAGAAAATACATTTTTTGTTTCTGCTCAAACTTTTCAGAATAGACACTGAACACTTTGCCAGCTTATTCAGCAGACATCACTCAAGTTACGTGGCCAAGCAACACAGAGCGAAGAATTACACACCAAAAAAGCTCCAATTAAACCTCCTAAAGACAACTTCTGCGCCAAGGACAAGCAACATGGTGTTATCAGTGAGAAGCCAGGGCTGGAAAGGCAGTCCATACACAATGGGGCAGAGAAGTCCGTCTCCAGACGGTTTCTGCAAGTTTCTTTGCCGTCTTTCGAAAGGGCAGTCACAGGGCAGCAGCTAAAGGATGCACAAGGGTTGCGTTAAAATGAGCGAGTTCAGAAACTCTTCTACAACTGTGCTGAGCATGGCCCGATAGTCAAGGTCACCTCAGACAAGTTTTCATCTACGCTACTCGCTGCATAAAAGAATGCAAGTATAAAAACAACGGTTTGCATTAAAATAGATTTTCTGTAGTTCTCCTCTTAAAATTACTGTACAAATAAATAAAAGTTATTGTCCATTTAAATATAACCGTTCGGGGAAAACTGGAAGCCAGCAATGGTCTTCTGATCGACCCGCCCATTCCAAAGGAAGGCAGAGTTGTTCACCACCTCCAAGGCCTCCACACCACAGCGGGACACAACACCTGCAAAGAAAACGTGCCAAAGTTGCAAAATGAAATATTTCTCGGCGAGACCACTGGCCCATACCAAAGGTCCCCTGGCCCACTGCTCTGCCTCGAGGACATCAGTAGCATAGATACGCTCAGGGAAGAGCTCAGGGCAGGTACACAAGCAGGCTTTCCTCAATAAAAAACCCACAATTCTGAGCAAGGTTTAACTTACAGACTTCCTGAATCACAGGTTATATCCATATCATTGTCTTCAAATTCATGAAAGAAAACTCATTTAGGTGTTTTTCACACTGTTCTGAGGAGATCTAGTGTTTGGCTGCCCTACACTGTAGAGTTCATTGCCTTATGATAACAAAGCATCATGGAAAAAAAAATAGTAGTATCTCCTGTTTGATTCAAACTTGCTATAGGAGAATTTCTTCTGAAGCACCTAGATTTCGCATTGCCAGAAACCCTTTTCAGCTTCTGTCCTGCTCCTGATTTTAAGATTAGGAAAGTCGGATATGAAAAGGGTGTTTTCCGGACTGAAGCATCTGTGAATTGGTGTTTAAGACAACCCCATTTTAGAAAGGCGAGTTGGTTTTCATTTCAGGCCACACTAACACAGCAGCTGACAGCATTTTCAACAGCGTGAGACTAGCGCCTCGTGGCGTGGAGCGCTGTGCCACAAGTCATTGCTGCATCGACTCCGATTACATGCCAAAAGTAAGTATAGCAAGTATGCAGCTGGCTTCCTACCGAACAGGAAAATAAAACAAACGAAGAGGATTGACACAGACAGGGTTTTCCAGGATATGTCCTGGCTGCGCTGCCGTTTTTCTTCTGAACTTAGTCTGCAAACCTATTTACCATTACGGTTTCATAATGAAAAAGGAAAGTCAACACTAGTAAGGCTGACAACTGTGCTGCTAGAGCCTTTTTTTCCCCCCTCTTCATCCTTGCAAATTCCTCTATAGCAGGCTAACCACTTCAGGGCTGGCCTGCCAACTAGTGGTACTGTTGCTATTATAGTATGCCAAGCCTCCTGTTTCAGGTGGGAGTCCCCAGAACTGCAGATCCTACCAGGCTAATCAAGTATTCAGCAATAAAACTTTTTTTCTAGATAAAAAGAAGTGTTGGTCTTGTCCGCTAAAATTGCAGTAAAGGACTTGATGTAGTACCACACAAGAAAGCATTAGATAGACAGGAGAAGACCAGGACTAGTAAAACAGAAGATGTAAGGCAGTTAACCTGTCCCAAGGGAAAACTGAAACAGATAATTTGGAAATGAAGAGGCTAGAGTAGAGTTTTATCAAGACTGGCACTGGCAACGGACTTGTTTAATTAATGTTGTCACTAAGAGCCTTGGCGCAATCAGAAGTGTGCCGCTGGAGGTATTACGATTACAAAAAAAGGATGAGGAAACATTCGGGGTCATCCACCATTTCTTCTGACAGGGGATGAAACTCAGTAATAGAAAATGTAAGGTCATGCATCTGTGAACAAAAGAAACTGCTGTAACCCAGAACGCTATTGATTTGAAGCAACTCAAGTCAAAAAGGGCTTTAGGCTACAAATTAGTTACGAGAGGATTAAGTGATACAGATATGAAAGGAGTGAGATGCGATCCTGGAATACATCAGGAGGAATATTTCCAGACTAGGTAGTAAATGCCAGGGCTTTACAAGGACCCGAAGAGACTCATCTGGAGTAAGTTGCAGAAAATATTTGTATATGGAGGAGATGGAAGAGCCAACCTCGATGGAACCAACCAACCTTGGACAGGAAGAAATGTTGCTAAGGTTACAACTGTTCTCTATCAAATAGTTCAGAATGGGCAAACACCTGGGAAGGAGAAGAACATTTTAAGCTAAAGGACAAGTCTGTCCCAAGATCAAGAGCGTTAAACTGATCAGAAATGCATCTGTGTTGCAAAGGACAACATCCTTAGCTAGAAGAACAGCCAGATGCTCGGTCTCAGTGACAGTATCAGACACAAAAACCTTTGTTTCTCTCATGCATTTAACAACAGTCTTACTGCAGGACTTGGCAAGACCACCAGACTTCCAGCCCAGCCTTTTCCAAGACATTCTTCAAGGCCTTTACATGTTAAATAGTTCCTCTACCATCTGGTGCACCCAGCTCTGATATACTCCAGTTTCCAGTGCTTTAATTGTGGGGGGGGAATCTGTCTTTAATCTGACATTACTGTGATACCTGAATACCGTATTTAAGATGCACACCTACAAATATACAGTAATTTTGCCCACTTCAGCTTTTATTTAGTTAGCAAATATATTGTAAAAACAACAAGCACAGATAAATACTGGAGTGATAGCAGAAATCTGCCCTCATTTGTGGAAATAGATGAGGTTTAGGGTAAAGGACAGGCTGGCCCACATACAGACAGTACAGCCAATGCCCTGAACAAACACCATTAAAGTGGCAAAAGTTTCCTTGCTAGGCGTACTTCAACGAAATTCCCTTTCCCAAATGTTTATCAAAGCCTTTTCTTCTTCCAGTTTGACTGCATCTTTCTATCACTGAATTTTCAGAACTGCTACAGGTCACATTTGATTTAGAGGGCTTTGGTCTGGAGGTCAGTAACAGAAAATCCCCTGTAAGCTCAGACTAAATAGGGAGTATCCTGGCAGAGACACTAACCTGAATGTCCTTCGTCTCTATGAGACAGAGCGTTGACGCTTTTTGCCGTAGGAGATTTGCCTGATTCGGACTTCTAGTTGGAAGGCATCCAATCTTTCCTTTGGGTTAAAAGCCAACATATCGCGCAGGAGCTTACAGAGATCATCTGGCATGGATTTCTTGTTCTTCAGGGGAATTTGTAATTTCATGTTGGGATTCTCCAGCAACGCTTCTCCAAGGGGAATAAGCTCCTTGCCTTGGCAGATGTAAGTTCCTGAACACAGATTAGAAGGAGTCAGGTTATACAGGTTGAGGGAAGTCTACAGAAAGTGCTGTCACACGCAGTACAGATAGACAACCTGGGAAACAAAACCTCTGAAAGATTACTGGAAAGATCACTTATTAAAAGGCGACCGCCAAGTCAAACATAGTGAGAATCTGTTACTAGAAGAGGCTTTTACTTTCAAATAGTAATCAAGATATTGCACAAGGCTGTGCGCATAACCGTGCATGGAACAGAGGGAGCAAGTTTAAGCACAGCGTGCTCGTCAAGCTGTTATATGCAGAGAAAATGGGCTGCTGAAATAAACTTCCTCCATTTTACTCCGTTTCACCCTACTAGCAGACTCTGAAGCTCTAGCAGAGAGAGGGAAGGAGACTGCGCTTGGGTGACTTGAAAGAGTTAAACATTAAACTTATTTGCTCAGTTAGTCAAACAATTTTCAATTAAAATGACAGCATATGCCATTTACCATTAGCCAGCTTCTCCTTAGCAAGATTAAGGAAGGGAAATGTAAATTTGCTCCTGGTAATCTAAATAATTTCACCGGTTGTTGAAAATGATTAACCAGTTTCCGAAAGAGACAGTAAAAACAGCTTTGCTCACTCAAGCTGTTCTGCCCCTGCACCAAGCAAAGAATAAATGTTTCAAATGCAGTGACCTGTCTGTGTATAGAAAAGGTTGGCCTTACAAACTCCTTATCTCAAGTTGGCGGGTAGCTATTTTAATGAAATCTGTTCATGCTTTGGTCTCAGCTGCAGCCATTTGCTTGTTTCTGTAGGCAGGAACGAAAACATTTATCAATGTTTGGCATTTTAAAAAGAAATAAATAATAGAATTAGCACTGAGACTACTTGGAAGATAAAAAATTAAAGGGGTAGCGCAATAGTTTCTCAAAGTTCCTCCGTAGAATTTCCTTTTAAGAATTTAAGCATTTAAAAGAGACAGGTATGCTATGATCTCAGAGCCTGGGCAGATGTCTTCAATTATTATGCTAATGTGCATGACTGGCATTCTCTCCTCTCAAGATGGATTTGCCACTGCAATATACTTTTCTGAAATCATTTAGTACAAAGTATTTCAAGCGTGCATATACGTGGGGGATTTGGAGGAAGGAGGAGGCGGAGAGAGAGCAGGCCATCGGAGGAGTCATCCCTGTGAGATCCTGCATCTCTAAACTGTGAGGAAACTCAGCCAGATGGCAGTGAAGCTTATCTAAACATCCTTTCCCAGTTTATTATTTGGCTCCTCGGAACATCCTTTCAGTGCTGCCAGTGATCCCATCCCTTGGTTATGCCAAGTCAAGGGTACAAGCGAACCCATAAGCCCAGTTCCAGAAAGGTTTTGGTTTTAAGAGCATTAAAAGCATTTCTGAGAAAGTGGAAGTATAAGATACTAAATCCTCTGTGAAGAGCATAGCTGTAAAACAGATGACCCACCAACAGCCATGAGCTTTTTTCTCTTACAATTCTTCAGTGACAATAAGGGCCAAATCCATTTTCGAAGAGCATTCCTTAGGGTTAGGAAGGCCTGGCAGCAGAGAAGCTGGAAGCGATCTTTCCCTTAACCTTTAAATCCCACAGAGTATTTCTGGCCGAAGAAATGATCTTCCAAACAAAATGATCTGTAAATATAAAAAGCAGTCCTGCTGCCTTAGTGATATGTCTTCAAGACTTGGAAACCCTGCATGAGAAGCAACCAAATTGGGAGCAATGGATGCTGAAAAGATTTCTTTGCCGTTCTTTTAAAAACAAAACCCCAAAACACCCAGAAAAAAACCCAACGTTGGGTTTCTTTGGGTTGCAAAGTGCTTGCAAATTCCTGGAAAAAGCCACATCCAAAGCATATTTGCCTCAGCATTTGTAACTATGCGGGGGAGAACACCCCTCAGAGGGTCCCTACAGATCCAGAACATCCACTGACAACAGGACAGCACTGATCTGGTCCTCACCGAGCAATTCCTTCTCGGTATCCCCGTCTCGGAAGGTGATCCTCTCGACCATAGCCCAGAAAATGATCCCAAGGGCAAATATGTCAGCCTTCGCAGTGTAGTGACCTTCCCATACTTCTGGAGCCATGTAGAAGTTTGACCCACATGCAGAGGAGAAGCGGTGCTGGTTGACATTCCCTTTCCCCTGACACACCTTGCTGAGGCCAAAATCTGCTACCTGCAACACATAAGAAAAGCAAAATAACTTATTCACAAACATCATGTTTACAAGGATGTTTACAAACAGCGGCGCAATGAGTTCCACTCTGAAATCCACCCAAGCGTGGCACTGACACTTGTGGGGTGGTAACCCTGGTGAAACAAAGAGCTGATTATTTCCTGTTAGCTGTCCATTCCCCTTTGTTCTCCTTCCTAAGGTGGGAGAAACAGGTACCCGAGTGTTATCTTTCTGTGAAGTTCATGCTGATTACATCTAATCGGGCATAAACATACCTCAAACAACATCTACGATAGAAGTGGCTCTTGCTGTTCCACAGTGAGTGCACCGAATCTCTTGCATTACCATTATTATACATAGAGGCTAAGGTGACATTGATTTACGTGTCCCTTGATGGCTCTACAGGTCGAGGTACAAATACCATCATTGATCTGAATGGTCAAGGCATGAATTATCTGAATGCACCAACCTATTATTTTATGTCCTAAGTACTGGAACTCTTGGGATTGAAAGTTCAGGAACGAGCTGACTCCCAGCTTTTCAGAGAGTTGGTACAGACTTTCAGTCTGGTGCTATAAGAAAGGCAGCTATCCAGTCTTTACCTCAATCAGGACACCAACATGAAGCACGAAGCCATTCCCCACCTCCCCTGAAAATCAGTATGTGCTCGGGGCAGCAATATTGGAAGCACTAGCTGTTGTAACAGGGCAGTGTGTTCTGAAAGTTTAAGGGAACAGAAAATGTTGCTTCATCTTGGACTGATCGTGATCCCTGAACAGAAAATGTTGCTTCATCTTGGACTGATGGTGATCCCCCTGATTATCTGGCATGCAGAAGTTAAACAGCCCTGAACCACTCCTCTCAAAAGGATAACCAGTGCATGAAGGACGTTACAGAAACACACCATCATGACCTCTGCTTCCTTCCAAGACTCCTAAAAAACTGCTCTACTCCAAAACTCCTCCACAACTGATATCAGATGTTCTGAATACGCTTATTACAAGTATCACAAGACTTACCAAAAGCCCATTCCAAAGCACGCAATGCGTAAGCCTGTAGATCACATACTTGTTACAGCAAAGTTTTATTCCCTTACCTTTACTATGGGACTTCCAGGTCTATGAGAAATCAAAATATTGTCGGATTTCAGATCTCTATGCACTATCTGGTTTGTGTGCAGGAAAGCCACGGCGCTGCTAAGCTGCCGCATGAAGCTGTTATTCAGCTGAGCATCCGGGCTGCGAGACAGCAGGTATTCGTTCATGTTGCCACCGTCACAAAACTCCATCACAAACCACAGAAAGCAGGCCGATTTGGGATCCATGCACCGCCGCCCTTTCAGGCAGGTCTCAATTAGCAGCAAATGGCTGTCTGATTTCCTGTAACGATGACTAATTGGCTGAAAGACTTGGCCATTCTGCAGGATACATTCCTCCAACTGGATCACATTTTCGTGTTGCCTCTGGATGCTCTGCAGGGCCCAGAACTCTTGCAGAGCCAGTTCTACGTTTTCGGGCACGTTGCAATGCATTCTTTTTACAGCTACTTTGCTTCTAGTTCGATTAACGATGGCCTCATAAACCACCCCATAGCTCCCTCGGCCCACTTCTCGAACGATGCTGTACTTGGCTTCCGTCGCCATCCCTCACTTCGGCCCAGAAAAGAGCAAATCAAAGGAAAATACTTGAACTCATGGCAATCAGTCGTCACCCGCAGTAAAACCCTGGAAGAGAAGGGGATAAAAAGCTTAAAACCCTCCCAAACAAAGCAGCTAACCAACGATCAACTGCAAATACTTCCAACCGGTATCAATCTTAGCGGTATATGCATCGGTATATGATGCAGCTGCACAAGGACTGACAGCTAAAACGGGATTTTAAGAGAAAGCCTATATCCATGGTAACTTTGAGACATTATCAAGTACAGTCCTGACTGCACAGTGGGGTACAGCCACCTGGGAAGTGACATCGATTTGTCCACAGCAGACGAAGTTTAGTGAGAAAGAAAAAAGAACTATGTAGGCACGTTTCCTAAGCAGGGCAGAAAAGAGAAGACAAGACCTCCTGGGTAACAGCTGAACTTACTGTTACCAGAATTGACTTTTAAAGAAATAGTTAGCCAGAAATGCCAGTTTGGCACTAAATCTTTCACCCTCACTTTCCCCCCTTGTAAATTTGCTTACCCATCAATGGCTTCATCGTGTCCCTGCACTTCCACTACCAACTTTCTACCAGTCCATGCCCTAATACTCACCCCCTTTTCTCCAGTTCACCCTCTTCCAAGCCCTTTACAAGCCTTACGCTGCACTTCACCTCATGCTCCCTGTCCCACCCCCAGGCCCCCCATCCCAGGTTGTTCTTCACTTCATTGTCTAATACAGGTTCCTGCTGCAATTTCCACAGTCTCTCATTCAATTCCGCCCCCCAGCCCTATCCCCCAACATCCCACTACTGCCTTTTTAGCCTCTCATTTCACTTCTCCCTGCACCACTGCTCTTCAACACCATCCCAGGTTTTGCTCCCTAACAACACATTAACCATTCTCTGCTTTCATCCCACACACATTCCTTTCTCAATCCCCTTAACCCTGTCCCCTTCAAACCTCCCCCCCTGCTGCTGCCCTCAGAGCCCCCACTTCCCCCGAAAATCTCCTCCCTTCCCACACCCTCAGCCCAGCTCCCCCAACCTAACCCCCATCTTCCCAGCCCACCCCAGCTTCCTTCTCAATCCCCCTCCAGCTCCATCCCAGAGCTG
>NW_010524707.1:5064-5343 GCF_000687285.1 Phaethon lepturus | reverse complement strand
CAGCGAGGCTCAGGCTGCTGCAGGTCTGCGCCCTCGCTGGGCAAACTCGGCGCAGCTGCCAGGTGCCCGCAGCCCGCAGGACTTTCCCTGGCGCAGGGTTCATGAGAGGTCTGCGGCCTCCTGCGAGGTTGAGAGAAAAGTAAGGAGCAGGGAAAGTCCGAGGACACGAGTCAAATTCCTGGAATTTCCTTTTTCTCCCACCAAACCAAGCAGAGAGTCTTGTTTTGGTTTACTTTAAAAATTCACTCTGCCATCCGTGGGGAGAACTGGATTGATTTC
>NW_010524707.1:4166-5024 GCF_000687285.1 Phaethon lepturus | reverse complement strand
AGGTCCTGAGACAGGTCTTTCCAATTCCAGGAAACTGTAAACGGCCCATCCCAGGATATATTTATTGCAGCCCGCGGATCAGAGCACTCGCTAGTATTACCTCATGCCATCTGGGCAGAGTTTCAACATTTCTGACATTATTCATTCTCCTGCATGTGCTTCAACCAAACTTCCTTTTTGTAAGAGAGGCATTTATAAGAAATGGAAACAGCTTGCAGCAAGTCCTGTGCTCTCAGGGCTACCGACCAAGAAGCAGCTATTTTTTTGTTGTCATCCTTTGCAGTTTTTAAGGCTGATACTCCATCTCTGCTTCTTAAAATTCGGCTCTGCATTAACCCCTGTCAGCCCAGAGAGCCCGCAGGAGGGACACGCGCTGCCTGCCTGCCGGTGACCTGGGGCACGATGCTGTGACAGTTGTCGGGTGCTCATTAGTGGGGACCTGTGGCATTCCCCAGGTGACAGCAAAGGCTCCACACCCCTTCTGTGTGCCCCGGTTAGCCACTCCGAGAAGAATTGTTTCTGGGTTTGATGGGGAAAGGGGGAAGGAGGGGGGCGGGGGGCAGAAAATGAAAAAGGATTTGCATTAGAACAGGTTTCTCTTAAAACAGGTAGAAAGGAGGAACAAACCCTCGCCGAGTGGGGTCTGGAAGGACTGTTGAGTGCTGGTGGGCAGGGAAAGGTCACGATCCAGCGCTGGAAGGAAGCAGCCAGGGCCATGAGGAAGCAGATAAGAGGCTCTCTCTTGCCATGCCCCCGCTCCTCCCCTCCATGAGCCCCCGCTCCATCCTGTGGTTGTTCACTCCCCCCACCCAAATACTGCCCGGGCATGCAGGCCTCAGGCTCCGCTGCCTCCCGGGG
>NW_010524707.1:0-4060 GCF_000687285.1 Phaethon lepturus | reverse complement strand
TCCCCATCTCCCCATCTCCCCATCTCCCCACCTCCCCATCACCGGAGGAGGAATTCCCCACTGCGGAGCTTCCCCGCTGCTTGGATTCAGAGTCTTGGGGAGGGAAAGTCTTCAAAGCAAAGACTGCCATCACTTCTTGGCGTAACGCTCAAGTTCTTTCCCCTCAAGACACGTTAGGGATTTAAAACCCGAGGGTCATCTGCCCTACCCACGCCTCACGCGCAGCGCCGGGCGAGGACAAGCCGGTGCACCGGCTGGTCTGAGTGAACGAGGTGCTACGGGGCAGCCCCGTCCTGCTGCGCACAGGCAGCATCGCCTTCCGTGAGGGAAGGGCAGCCTGCCTCTCACTCAGCCTGGAAAGGAGCCCTGGGCGAGGAAGTTCTCAGAAAGCCGACAGCCTCCTACGCTGCATTTGTGCTTCACCTGGAGGCGAAGGCGGCTCTGGAGCGAGTACCCGCTTCTGCAGCTATGTTTGCACTGGAGCGTGCTGGTTTCGCCTCCTTCGCCCCCCAGCTCCTCAAAAAGCGTTTCTGGATGGTCAGAGCCTCGCGGGTGTGCCGGGGGGTAAAGCATGGAAGGTCTCATCCCCACTGAAGGGTAATTTTGCAGGGAGCGAGGAGGGAAGAGCACTGCAGAGAGAAGCTGGAAGCGACGCTCCTTTTGCACCGCCAGAAGAACAACCTGCTCCGAGCAGCCCCGGCAGCAGGCTGGGTACCCACGGGCGAGAAAGTCCGTGCCGCTTGTCGCGAGGAAGGAGACAGCCGGGCCTTCAGCTGGGGCAGCAGGTTTGCCTGGCCGGTGTGCAGTACCGCTGGCTGGAAACGGCCCGGTGCCCGGTGCCCGGGGCTCGGTGTTGGCCACTACTTACTGTATGTAGC
Organism: Phaethon lepturus; assembly: GCF_000687285.1. Lineage (NCBI taxonomy): Eukaryota > Metazoa > Chordata > Aves > Phaethontiformes > Phaethontidae > Phaethon > Phaethon lepturus. The sequence continues at coordinate 3,182 of NW_010524707.1, read as the reverse complement.
ACAGGAGTGAAGCCGTCTTGAGCTACTTAACCAAGCACAGCAGTGAAGACAGGGAAAAAAGAACCACGTTAGAGCCCGTATGGCCAATTCATAACCCCCCCTTCTCGTGGGCTACGCCGGGAGCTCTGCACTCGATGCCACGCGGTTTGTGGGTTTTAGCATTACTTGAAATACAACCTTCCCAGGAGCACCTTATTTCAGGGCACTCCTGACTGAGAGGGCGAGGCGCCCATTACAGAATAACAAATAGCACTTGCTGGAGCATCAGTTGGGGATTTGATTTGGTTTTAAATGAAAATATTATTAAATATGTCTTCTGCATTAGGAAAACAGCCCCAGACTTGGGATCTCCCTGGATCAGGTAACTGTGATAAGAAATTTTAGCAATCTGTTTCTCTGTGTCTCGGTTTACCATTCAAACAAGAGAACTGGCAAATCACAGGGGGAATATGAAAAAGGGGGAACATCAGAGGGTGTTCAGAGCCAAAGGCCAAGCAGGCGTCCCAGATAAGACGGCTGTGAAACAACGCTGGAGCAGGGCTACCACTCTGCAGAGAGTCAGCGATGTTGGCGGTCATGGCAGCTCTTGCTGGGTGACAAACGGGGTGGAGCAGAACGGTTTTATGGCCAACCATTTATTGACTCCTTGAGGCGCGCGGAGTATTCCTCGTTCATACTTTTACGCAAACACATGCCAAATTTAAGTGCATATTCTTGCTACGTTAAGCAAGCTGCTGAAACGATGGTTAGTGTAGTGGTATAAATGGGAGGAAGGAGTCGGTTTTGCAAGGAGAAGGCTTTGTAACCGTAGTGTAAGGAGAGCCTGACGCACAATAACATCGGGGAGAGACAAGTTGTTATTTCCTTGTTTCAGCTGAGAGATAACAAAGAAGCAAACGCACATAAGGCATCCCGGCTTGGGCAGGTCGTGCTCCATGGAAACTGGCTGTGCAGATACGGGACAGAACGCTGATATAAAGGTCAGTTGAGTTCCACTGGGCAGGATCTGTGTGGGTCTGAACCAGAGGAAAGAAGTGGAGCTTTAGGGCTGGGGCTGTTAACCTTCCTTTGTGCATTTCTATTCTAGGTACATTTATTTGGTGCCTCGTGCCAATTCCTGATGAAGATGCAGGCTAAAAATAGCCAGTAAGGATGATAACAGTACTGAAGTCATATATCAAAGAAGTCACTGCTCAAAATTCAGTCATTTAAAGTATTTCAGATACATTTAGTGTATGCACACATTGGCCCGTCAGACCAGGAAGCTCAGAGTTCATTTTTCTTCAAGCTGGCTGAAGGGGTAAAGACAAACCACAGGAGGTTGGAGCTTGAAAGGAACAAGAGCATGATCTTTTTTGTCAATATTTAGGTTGTATAAGAGGTGTTGTGACTATTTTTGTAGATGACATTTGCACTGGAACCTCAAATATCTTCTGTCATCTCTTTTTCAGGCCACTTTTATGTTACCTCTTATTACTCTACATCTCTGGGCATCTTATGCTGGGGTGTGAACGTATGCCCTCTCACAGACCGTGAACTATAAATATCCTAGTGCTGTCCCTACCTTGTCTGCATACCACACTCCCTCTTTGATTATTTGTTTAATTTACCTCGTATATGTTATATCTTTACCTGTGGTGAAAGCTCACTGGTGAACAGTGCCTCACCCAGCACAAAGACCCGACTGGAGGATACTACCACAATATAAAGTGTCAAGCAGGCAAAAAAAAATTGGTTTGGAGGAAGCACGGGACACCTACAGGGTGTTTTTCTGCACTTAAATCCAAGTTTGGGCTTTTCTTTAATCCTTATGTTAAAAAAAGGAGAAAACTTGCCAGTGCAGGCAGGCAGTGTGATGGTGTCACACTGTTTGTCTTGGCTGCCCAGGCATCTTTCTGCCTCTCTCCCAATGTTCCTTCCCATGGCATATGACTTCAAACCTGCCCTGAAAGAACTGAAAATGAAATAAATAAAAATGCTTTAATATTCTGCTGGATTGAAGTTACCTCAAAGACACCGGATGCAAATCTAATCTCATTGTCATCCAGATCCAGTGGATTGGAGAGAAACTGTGATGGTTTCAGTAGCCTTCTATCATGCTGTCATTTCCCTTCCGCATGCTTCATCCACAAGTGGTAGGAGAGGACAATACCAGTGGTTGCACATTGTCTTCTAACACAGTTGTTTCAGGTCGGCCCAGCCCAACGCACAGCCCAGGCCGGGGGAAGATGGGTGAAAAAACCTGCTCAGGTTTGGCGAAACGCCTGCTTTGCCCAGCCGCCCGCCTTTCGCCACTTGTACTGAGAAGGGATGATTAGCAACGCATCTCTTACTATAATGGCACAACCTATGGCAAATGAGTGCTGTGAAATCAGAGCGTCATAGACTCGTGGAATGGTTTGGGTTGGAAACGACCTTAAAGATCATCTGGTTCCAAGCCCCTGCCATGGGCAGGGACACTTTCCACTAGGCCAGGTTGCTCAAAGTCCGTAAGTCTTGAACCCCTACAGCAAGGTGCCTGGGAGCTTTATGAGAAAAAGCCCTGAAGACAGACTACGTGACAGCTACAACCAGGCTGAGGAATCCCGTTTGACCGTCGAGGCTTTCAAACCAATGACGGAGCAAGTCCAGGCAGTGTCAGTTCTGCTTCTCGCCAGGGAAGTGGTCTGCTGAGGCCGGGCTGGGATCTGTGTCACAAGCCTGTCCCCTGGCTTAGGTGCGCTGTGATGTGCACAGGTATTGCTCTGGTGACTCCACCAACCTGTTTCTTTCAGCCATGAATTTCACCAGCATCCAACACTGGAATGTAGCAGCACGCTGACCAATGTCTGCTTGCAGCACTGGGAGGAACTGGGCTCGCACTGGACAATTCGTGTACTGACCACGATGTGCCATGAAAGCCTAAATGCAGAAGAGATGGTCAGGAGCATCACTCAGGCTCCACATATTTTCCTTTTCTATTGACCTTCTCTCAACCACCCATGATCGTTCCTACCACTCCAGGCCCTACCGCACCCTTTCTGCGAATTGCTAACACCAAATAAATAAAAATAACGTTTTGGCCCTCGCTCTTCGTTAGTCCTGCTGTCAACAGCAAAAGCGCACCCTTTGGAGCCGGTACCAGTCCGGAGGAGCCAGGGACGCTCTGGGCAAGCTCCGGGGAACCAGGCTGCTCAGAGGCA
>NW_010524706.1:9447-11210 GCF_000687285.1 Phaethon lepturus | reverse complement strand
GCAACTTTCCTCTTGGCCCCCCCCCCCAAAGAAGCCTTTGCACCCCTTTTTCCCCTGCCACCGTTATTTTTGGGCTTGGGCACCGGTTGTTTCTTACTCCAAAGAGCCCTAACCTCCCTTTTTTAAAAATAAAGGTCTTCGTGCGTGAAGATGCAGACGGCTTTCCCGGAGGGTTTGCGCAAAGGGGCACCTGGTTTGTGTAGAATTACCTGGCAGCTGGGCTTGGTTTGCCAGCTGTTAAATGCTGAGGACAGATGGCCCCGCGAGCAGGTAACGAAGCGGCGTTTCGCTCTATTAAAACACTCGCAGACTGGGCTGAAACCCTCCAGCGTTCTAATAAAGCATTAAAAATTCATGGTATGGCAAAATCCCAAGAGTGATATTTGTTTTGCTAAAGGAAATCTTACACATTCAGTAAAATTAAGATCATCAGCAAAGAAAAATAAGACAGCAAATGTGTATTTTTTTCACAAGTAGCTTCTTGATGGCAGAACTTGCTTTAGTGACTGCCAGTTCCCCCCTTCCCATTTTGGCAGCTCCACTCTCCTGCATCTATCTTGCCCCGGTTCCCAGCCTGGCACCGCACTGAGTCCCGCATAGCTGTGCTCAACACGGAACTGGGCCAGCTGGGAATGGCCATCATTTTGCTGGACTTTCCTTCCAGCAGACCGTTTCTTCCATCTGACCTGTTACCAGGCTACACCGACGGGTGTAGAAGTAGGAGTGAGGGTCTGGAAAGCAGGGGGGTTTTAGCTCACAGAAGTTGCTTGTGATAATATTTACTAAAAATAAAAAGTCAGAGGGAGGGACTGGTGACCAAATCAGCCCAGAGCTAGAACTGGAGGGCTGAGCTGCAGAGAAACTATAAATCCCTAAGATACCTCCCGATGGTCGGTTCTCCCCTTTGTGCTTCCTCAGTAAACAGACAGGCTCGTGCCAAGAATGCCCCTTGCACTGTGCAAATTTACGCAAACTGAGGGTGATGTGATGTATGTTTTTGGCTCCTTGTCATTGCAGCTGAGGAAAAATGATTTCCCGTGCTCACGGTGCTGCTCTTGCGCAGCTGACCTGTGAAACCACGCAACCTCCTGATGCCTTCGAGCCCTGGCAGCTACAGCCGCCTGTAGAAAAAGAACAAAAACTCATTACTTTTTTTCTCGCCGCCTGCTCCTCGGGGAAGTCTCGCTGCTGTGTTTGCTGTTCTGGCACAAACAGTTCATTTACTGAGGCCAGACACTGCATTTTGCTGGCGTGGGTGTCTGCCTTGACCTTGGGCGGGTGGACTTGTTATCTGTGACTTCTTCCTCTGCTTCATCCGTGCCAACAACATCACTTCTTTAGCTGCTGCACCCACGTATTTTTCTTGTTTTGCAGCAAAATCCCATCCCTGTCACTGACGGGGAACTTGTATCTTGGTATAAATGTAACCCTTTTGTATGGCTGGGTTCAGCCGCTGCAGCGGGAGATCGGGGGGGATGAGACACAAGGGTAGCGGCATTCCCCAACCCGGGAGAACAAACCCCACCCGAGGAGTGTTACAAAAATTTACAACTGGCCTGTGCTGACTGAGGACAGAGGCTGGGACACAAACTACAAGAGTAAATACGTATTCATACTGAGACATGAGGGGTCCCAGCCAAATTGGGGCACTCCAAATGCAGTTTTACATGGGGCTCTTACACCCTGCAAGTGTTCAGCTACAACATGACTCATTGCTACCCCCCCCCCCCAAATATTAAACCTGGGCAAACTCTGCAAAGCAC
>NW_010524706.1:0-9228 GCF_000687285.1 Phaethon lepturus | reverse complement strand
CCCCCCCCCCCAATTATTAATCCTAGTCAAACTTTGCAAAGCAACTCTATTTTTGCAGCATTCTTGCTGCTAGTCTATTGATCCTGGTGTCCCTGGAGTCAATCTTGCCAGAGTTACCGATCGACGACGCTGAACGACGCTGGGAGGGTTTCAGGGATGTCTCAGAGGGGCTGGGATGCTGGTGTTACCTTGGTTGTCCCTGGGTATCCTTTATCTTTCATGGACAGCTGTAAGCTTCCAAGAAGCAAAGTCCTTCTTTCCAGGGCCAGGCTGTCCTTTAGTTTTACGTAAGCATGAACAATACCAAAGTCTCCAGTAAAATCCCACTACCTCATTATACTACAGTCCCTAATGAGAACTAATATATATTGACCAAGTTAATACACTTTCATACTATGAAGACTGGTTGAGATGACAGTTAGGGAAGGGAATTTTCATAACGCGTGAGAGCTATGAAATATCGCCGTCAGATCAGCTCTCTTTTCATGCCCTGGGATGCTTTTTAAGTCAGTCATTTTGAGGGTTTGTTAAATGTCAGTTTATGCCACAAAGGGCGTCTCCTGACCTCACATAGGTGGCTTGTGGGGTGACGTGCTGTGCGCTGAAATCAAGAGAAGAAGAAAACAAGGAGAAGAAGAAGAAAACAAGGAGAAGAAGAAGAAAACAAGGAGAATCTGACCTGTCAGCAAAATCTGATTTATCACCAGAATTGCTAAGACTGTATCCAAGACATATTCCTCTGTTGCCTGATGGACACAGTTTGCGGTGGAAACCTTCCGTAAGCAGCTTGGTGAGGGTGAGCGTGGTGTCAGGAGCTCTGCCTGTGTAGTTATAGGGGTTAACCTTCATTCCCCTGTGTTTCTGTGTTCTTACACCAGATGCTCTCTGGCTCTGTGACAGCAGCTTGCTTCTTCCACTGGGTTTTAACTTGATACAATCATGCTGAGAGTGGCTCTTTCACTTTTCTTGGAGAACACTCAATCCTAAGCATCACTCAGCAATTTCAGGGCCTGCTGCAGTCTCATGTTTTATGACTTCAGAGACAAGAAGGTACTGGCACTCTTCTTATCCTTCCTCCAAGCACCCTGGAAGTGCTGCTGCCAGAGCACCTCTGGGAGAAAAGGAGATGGTTCGCAGTAAGGGTAGGGAACTTCTCATCAGGAGGTCTGGACTAAGGGCCAAATCCAGTAAAGGATGGAGATACTGCCCTGGCATTTTTCTTTTTACTTCTCTTTTTCTTTTCTTTCTTTCTTTCTTTCTTTCTTTTTTTTTTTCCTTCTGATTTTTTCCTGGCTGTCTTTTTATATTTGTGGTTTTTTGCAACTTGCTAGTTCCTCTCCTCATCTACCATCCAAAAACAGTTGTAGGACCACAGGGATAGTTCACAAAAAGAAAGTTTCCCCATGGAAGAAGAACTCCAGAACTGTCAGCTGCAAAAATTAAATTAATATTGGAAAAGGCCATGGAGCAGAACACAATTTTAGTGCAATCGCTTGGAACCAGCGTGTTTTGGTTGGACTGCTCTAGAGCTCTCTCAAGAGAACATGTTTTAAAACATAAATGGTTGCTGTTGGCTGGGGATTTGAATAGTACATCAAGAAATAAAATATAAAAGCATCTAACGCATGGAATAAGAAAGAGTGGGAAGGGCTGTACATTGTAGAAAGGTCATCACTGCTTTTTCAGAAGTGATGTAAGTTGGGCTGGGAAGATGATAGAGCTGGGAAAGCCCTTGAAAATGACCTGTTGTACAGGTGTGACTGAATTACAGGGGCACCTTCCCTGGGAAGGTGTCCTTCCCAGGAAGGCTTTGCCTGAGCAGTGTTGGGTGGACGTGAGGGAAGCCACACGTGACTGGTGGAGCTGGTCCAGGGTTTTTGTTTTTTCCCCTGAGCAATATAAGCATCATCTCATCCCTGGGTGAGCATGTAGGTGTTGAAGGATGAGCAGGTTGTCACAGACCCTCCTGGCCGGGAGCTGCTTAGCTGGGGTCTCAGCCTGCATGCCAGGACCACGCTCTGGCAAGCAGGGGGGTTTGAACTCTTCCAGGACGTTGGTCGGAAAGATGAACAGAGATGTACCAGAAGCAGCAAGAGCAATGGTCATTCTCTTCAAAGACAGAAGATGCTCCGCTTCCCTCCCACCGCGTGCACAGCGAGGACGCTTGGCCCTCAGCACCATCCTGGTCTCCTTAGAAACTTGCTCCTGCTGCACAGCTCTATGGCTGATGTGGACAGACCCCGTGGAACTCTCCTGTGCTGGGACAACACGGTGCAGGCACCTCTTTGCCTTCCCAAGGGCAGAAGAAGCTGGATCCAGAAGAGTGAACATCATGAAATCACACACACCACGAAAGCCCCGGCTCTTCATCCATCAGGATTAGGGCTTCCCTTGCAGCTCAGGCTGTAGTTGAGAGAACCAGCACTAGGTGTCAGCGCCATTTAAAATCTGGAGGGAGCTCCGGGCAACCCTTGAGCCTGGAGACCCCGGGAGGACAGTGAGGGGGCTGGGGGCTTTGCTCCCGGGCAGTGCAGTACAGGGAGAGTCACTGGTACAAGCCAGCAGAGAAGTGCCAGGGGAGTAAATTTCTCTTGGCACTGATGATTTTAAATATCTACTGGCATATTATGAAAATTGCCCAAATTATCCATCACTCAGGATTGTACCTATTGGATTTATCCGGAGAAGCCACCTGAGCTGCTTTTTCATTGAGGCACGGATCCTGTCGGCACAGGGCTATTGTGTGTATGTGTTTGCAACGCTCTCAGCAGCTTCTGACGGATATAACAGAGCTCCCAGAAATCCAGGGGAAGGTAAGGAGTGCTTCCAGGGGGGAAAACCCACCCCACGCGCTGCAGAGGCAGTGGGAACACTGTGGAGCTGGTGCTCCTGAGCAGCAGCTGCCGTAACGCTGCCAGGGCTCACGCGTGTTGGAGAGGAAGCGCTAAATTCCTTCTGCAAAGGACTGTTCACAATAGCTTTCAGGAGGAGCCCTGGGTATTTCTGCCCGGCGTTACCACCCAAGAAGGGCAGGGCTCGAAGTCATACAAGGTGGCCCTGGCTGTAGTCATCTACCATGACTACCCACGGGCTGCTGGAAGGGAGGACTGTGGTTTCACTCCTGATCTCTGCTTGTTGTTTTAGTAGCCCAAAGGCCACCCCAACTGTGGCAAGTCCTCATGTTCAGCAGCTAATTGTGTGACCTCCTAAGGACAAGATGCCTTGGATGCCAGCAGATCTCTTGCTCCATACAGCGGGGCTGCTATCTGGCTGGGTTTCATGGCAGCGAGGATAATGAGGATGGGCTGAGCGGCACAGCAGGACCTCGCTCCTGCAGCTATCTATGACGAGAAGGGAAGTGTGCAGAGAGGAAATCTCCCCTCATTACAGGCTAGGAGGTAGGGTCTCCCTCTGCTCATAAATGATGCTGTCATGGGTGAGCCATGCAGCCCAAGCTGCAGCAGAGAGCAGAACTCGATGCTCGCAACGGTGCTAACCACTTCCTGACGTACGTGGAATAGAAATATAGCAGGCATCGCTCAAGCTTGAAGGTGAACGTGTTTGTCCTTCTGCTTCTAAACAAAGACAGGGAGACCAGCCCTTTCCTTCACTGCGCTGCTCCCTGCCAGCACGGGCTTCCCGGGCTCAGCTAAACAGTCCAGAGCTAAGGAGCAGCTCTGAACCTCAGATGGGGATCCACCTCTTTGGTCTTCAGATCCCCTCTAGATGAAGCAATGCCATGCCACGTGGGTTTTGTCAGGACTTTAGAAATCCCAGTACAGCTTGCCAAAAGATCTTCGCCCCAGCATTTCCACCAGAGAGCCCCGTCCCTGTACTTAATTAAATCAGAAACTCAGATTTGAAAAATCCTCCACAAAGGTTGAAAGCCAGAACTCTGTGGCTGAAGTCCATCTTGCCACTGTTTCAGTTTATCTGAGCTATTAATTTCCTGTATTCAGAAAAAAAGGTATAATAAAATGCATGAGAAAGCAAGAGTCATGATTAGAAGCACCAAGGTAAGTCCCAAGCAGGGATTTGGGGAAAAGCATGGTAATATCAGAGAGGCTTAAACGTTTATTTCAGTCTTGGCCAGAAACGTAAAGCAGAACGGGATTTTAAGCATAGTGGCTGTAAATACGTTGTGGAAGGCTGGGTTATCTTGTGGTTACCGATACGTGCAGATGAACGCACCCGGGGGGCAATAAACCACGCAGAGCCAGGTCGAGGCGAGGGCACCTGCCTGAGAGCAGCACGACCACGGTGTGATTACCGTGCCGAGGCTCTGGAAAGCCAGGCTGGCTGCTGCTGCTGTGGGTGGCATCAAAGTGTGTGGGATGGTGGCAATCAGTGCAGAGGGAGCTGTGGCCCTTCTCAGAAGCGGCAGCTGCTGACAGCGCTCTCTCCCCTTTTTAGCCCGGCTCCCCGTGGCTTCTCGCTTCCGCTGCCTTGCCATCCCAGCTGTGGCCCTTTCCCTTCTCCCCGCGAAAGGGCAGCCAAGCCCCGAGCTCTCCCCCTTGGAAAGGGCAAGATTGCATCTCATGGGTGCATGGGGGGTGCTTTCCCTTGGCACTGCGTGGCAAAAACACAGAAGGTGGCTGAGGGAGGGGGGAAAAATGAAATGCAGGCACCTCTCCGGGCGGCGGGGATTTATTCCCCTGGGGCTGAAGTGGAGGGTGCTAAAGGTCAGCTTTTAAGAAGGAATCTGGGCTGCTGCACACTCAGAGCAAACAGGACCGGCTGACTTGTGTGCTTAGTCAGCACCCGTGGCGTTCTGATTGCTTTAGAAATACCGTGCGCCTTTCCATGTCCAGCTTCAAGCGACTGGGTAGGGGAAAGCAAACGTCGAGGACGCCCAGCCTGGCTGAGAGCGGGGCTATGGACAGAGCGGTTTGGTGAAGGCAGAAGGCAGCGGTGGGGAGCAGGCAGAGGCTGGGGATGCAGGAGGAGAGTGTGGAAGCCACTACCGGGGCTCCAGGGCTCCATTCCACGCCCCAGAAGAAGGGACCTGCCCAGAGAGGTTGCTTGACATTATTTGAGTGTCTAACAACACGGGGGAAGAGTCCCCCAGGTCCTTGCAGGAGGCTGGTCTTCCAGATCAACAGCATCTGGCCTTGTTTCTTCCTTTCCTTCTACTTTTAATTCCTGGATCTGTTTGCTCATTTCGCTGTGAAATGTCTTCCCGAACAACACTGGTGAAACCAAATATAAGAGTAGCTTGGCATTGTGCCTGCCTGTCGTTATTTGAATATAGGTGCGGTCAGAAGAGCGTGGAGGCAACTGGAAGGGAAGAAGCCAGCAGCGAGAGCGGGGAGCGGGTAAGGAAGCAGAGAAGCCAGGAGATGTTGAGAACAGTTCAGCAAAGTCACAGCACTATCGCCCTAGTGAAATGACAGAATTACAACTGGTCCTGAATTTGGAAAGACCCCAGGTGCTACAGTAATTTGTAGGCAGTGATGATGACTTTTCATTTCAGCAGTGATGGAGTGACCACGGAGTTGCAGAGGCAGACTGTTGAACCAGCAGCCCCAGGTCACCTTTTCGACGCTACATAAAGGTTGCTCAAGGTTTCTGACCCGTTACATTGACTATTTAGGGAGGTTTGAAACACTAGAGATGTTCTGGAGGACTGGAAAACAGTAATAAGAGATCAGTAATTAAAAGGGAGAGTTTTTAAAGCTCCGTCAAGCTGTTGTCAGTCCCATAAAAAATAATTATATGGAACTTCATTAGTAGGAAATTAAGGAAACGTGAAAGAGTTAACGTCAGCCAGCACAGTTTTAAGGGAAATAGAATCTGACAGGCAAACTTGATAACATTTTTCAATGAGATTATGAGCTGGTAACAGACATCTTTGACGCATTTCTGTTGGTATTGCATGACGATTCGATTAATAAATTAGAACAATACAAATTCACCATGCTTATGTCAGTGGCTGGTAAGAATAAATAAACTTCTTGCAGACAGGCTTTCAAATGGTACAAAGTTTGTGTGGCAGCAAATAATAAGGGCAAGTCCCAGACTGCTTGGTAAGCCAGATGTAAGCTATGAATATTCATGTGAAGGTGACCAAATGCCATGTGTCCAGGGACAAAGAATGCAGCTTTTCTTACAGAATGGAAAATTTTATCCCAGGTGGCAGTGACTTGAAAAGAACTGATGGTGACGGTGGGTAATCAGCTGAACATCAGCCTCAGTCTGTCCCTGTGGCCAACGGGACTAGCTACTGGTACCCATGACGGTACCAACACAACGTTTAGGAGGAGCAGATGGATGATATTCAATTTGCACTTTTTACTAGAGCCCCTGCTCTGTCCACTTCTGGTACCCACAGACTAAGAAAAATCTTGAAATATTGACATTCTTGCAAATGACAAATGCATAAAGGAATAAGTTACTGGAAAATGTGCCTTTGAGTGAAAGGCTCCAAGAACTTCATCTATTCAGCTGATCATCCCAGATGTCAGGACCATACATGAACACCAAAAACTTGGTCACAGCAGACATTTGACTTTACCAGACAAGGGTAAAAAGAGATCTGTGGTTGAAATTTGAAGTTGGAAGCCAGGTGGGATTTTCTACAGCATCAAAAACAGCACTAAGTTTTTGTCTTAAAAATATGCTTAGATTTCACCATAGCTTTAGAAGCCAATTGATGCGTGGAAAATCTATGGTTGGTGCTCCTTAGGAGGTTCTCCTATGAGGTAACAATATTCCTCTCCCTCCTCATTTGACGTGAATATTTATGAATCTATGGAAAAGCTTTCGGTGCTTTTCTCCCCATGAAAAGAATGTGATGTTTTAGTAGAAATATTTCTAAAAAATATTTATTTTGATTCCATTCAAAACCAAACATTTCTTTTTAGACAGACTGCCTTGTAGCATCTTCCCCCGTTGCTCTGTGGAGGTTAATGCTCTGCTTTTCTCCAGGACGTGGTCCTCCTGGCTGAGTCACACCATGCTCCATGCATTGATCTCCTCTTCTTGCTGAAGCAAGACGTTGCAGCATCAAAAACAGCAGTCCTCATTCTGCTGGTGCAGGACAGCGTGACTAAAGTAAGACTAAAGTCAACATTGGAGTTTGATGACTAATTGAGTTCTAGGTTCCCATCTCTGCGCTCAACTTCCTTGTACTGTAGTCTGGTGGACCAAGCAATGTCCTCATACCACAGAAAGCTAGAGCCTGTTTCTGAGATCCTCATTTGTGGTAACACCATTGCCTAACCGAGCACTCAGGATCGAACCTGGCGTTGATGTCATTCGTAGCAGTTCTCATCCCGTAATTAAAACCATTAAGGGTTGTCAGCCACTCACTTTTTGACTGCTGGTGTTTAATCCTGTTTCTAGAGCTCAGTGAAGACAACTCAATAGTTACCACTGACTTCAGGAATATTGGCTCAGTCCCCAACAGCACAAGTCCCTACTAATTTGAACGAAAACGGTAAGCTGCTTAGCTGCTAACAGCAGTAGATGGTGGTATCTACAGATTTTACACTGGAGCTGGGGATGTATCATGCACCCAGCAGTGCATTATATATTTCCCGTAGCCACAGGTAGCTCATCTCAAGGGTCTGAAGTCCAAAGCAGCTTAAATCACAAATGATCTGCTCCAGCCGTCGTGGTGTTTTGCCACGGGGGATTGCGTCTGTAAGCTGCGATGCTGGAAGCACCAGCCTTCTGCCCCGGATGCCCCCGCTCGCCTGCAGCGCCGGCCGAGGCAGAGCAGCTGGCGGAGGCAGGTACAAAATGCACAGCGCGTCCTCCCGACACAGCTCCCGACCCAGCCCTGGGGGAAGGCAGCACCCGGCTGCTGGGCTCAGAAATTGCCCTGCTATTTTTATCCCTTTTCCTTCCACCACTGATGTGTCTCTTTGCTTCTTGGTCCTCGGAAAGCTTCTACCAGATCTCCATGGTGACTGCTGTCAGAGGACAGATTTCCTCGCTGGTGTTAACACATGCGAAGCGACATCCATCTGGTCTCGCACGACACTGTGTTTGGCAACCACAGGCATGATGTGCAAGAGCTAGTGAACTTCACGTGAGCTAACACAGTTTTTGCCAGGCTCTCCTTGCCCCTCCTGCGTTGTTCCCGCCATGGTGCGTCGCGTTTTGGGAAGTTCTTTTCTCTCCCTTCTCATTTAATTAAGTGATGATACAGGGATATTCAGACCAGCAGTGTTCAACCTTAGCAAGCAGCGGTGAGGGAAGCCAGAGGTGTGTTCATACCGTTAGCGTAGTTTATTTATCTCTCAGAAGATGAAACAACAAAAGCAAATGCAGAAACCCGCGGTGTTATGCGTAGCCTGGGCTCAGTCCTGCCCTTCATCCCACCGTGGGCTCGGTCCTGCTCTTCATCCCACCATCTGTGGCCCTCCCTGCCGTGCCTCTGGCAGAGCGTGGGACCTCCGTGCAAGGACGGCTCCACCGCAGCCTTTAACGCGTGGCTGGGAACAGGACCCTTCCGGCGTTGTTTTCACAACACAAAATAATAACAATAATAACCAGCTGCTTCTGCCCGGAGAGCTGCAGCATGACATCTGGAGGAGACCTTGACATCTGAGGGTGTTTCTGGGGGCTGGTGGTGTTTTTCGGGGGAAGCTCTGTCATGTCCTTGGGCGAAGACGTCTCTTGGGTTGCGCAGCTGGGGGGGACGCGCTGCAGCTCAGCAGCTGGTGGGACATTTTAGGATCAAGCTGAAAGGCGGTTCGGTGTCAGCGGGGAGCTTTCTTTGGGACCACAGTCACTGATGCCTTTTCAGGGTGGGGGTAACATTGTTTATGGGGCTGAGGGACAGGATGGGGCAGGAGGAGCAGGGGTTCATCCATCATGGGGCAGGGGACTGCCTCCACTTGGGGCAGTGACACAGGTTCACTCCTGCTGGGACCTCCCCTCATGGTGGATGACAACAGTGTCCCTGCCACGGGGCTGTGTCCCTGCATGGGGGATGTTACTGCCATGGCGCAGTGTCCCCTCATGGTGGGTGTCATGGCCATGGGGCTGTGTTGCCTCATGGGGGAGGACATGGGGTCCCTGCCATGGGGTAGTGTTCTCTCATGGTGGGTCTCCCTGCCATGGGGCTGCGTCTCACAGGGGATATTGCTGCCACGGGGCTGTGTCACCCCAGGGGGAGGACAGGGTGTCCCTTGCACGGGGCTGTGTCCCTGCATGGGGGATGTTACTGCCATGGCGCAGTGTCCCCTCATGGTGGGTGTCATGGCCATGGGGCTGTGT
>NW_010524705.1:0-1215 GCF_000687285.1 Phaethon lepturus | reverse complement strand
GCGACGGCCGGGAGCGGAACGGGAGCAAGCCGCGCACGGAGGCATCCCCGTCGCGGCGCGCCAGAGCACTTTTGGGCCCGTGACGCGCACGCGCAGCAGGTCGAGGAAACGTCGGCACGCCAGCTCGCTCACCTTAGTGCAGGTTCCGGCACCAGGCGCAGAGGAAAATAAAATGGAAAAAGAAGAAAAAAAGGTACCGCAGACAAAAATGTTATGGCTCAGAAGTGATAGACAGAATGAATCCAGAAAAAGAGCAACCAGTTACGCTCGCTCACGGTTTGGCCCCACGAATTACGCTTATAAGTTCTCTTAAGTTTCTCTTTTCCTCTTAATCTTCTCTACTCATGTAAAACGGCCCTCAGAAAGGGCAGAGCAATCAAATGCCTTTCTTCTTTGTTTTGCTGATGGCAAAGACTGCTTGGCACCGAAGAGGAGAGAGCAAACCTTCTTAAGAAGTAAAGGTATCACCACCCAAAATCTCTACTACCTCTCGTCACAAACGCACCCCGAAAACCTCGTTACGGCGTTATGGGCGCACTGGCTTGCCCTGCAGTTCCACAATCCCACTTCACTGTCCCATTTCCCAAGACTTAATGCACTTGCATATAAAGGAAAAACAAATTAGCTCAGCCTAATGCATTTTTCCATCGCCAGTAGGCATTGCTGGAAAAGTGTACGGGGGAGATCAAAGCGATAGGGTCAGAAAGGAAGGCGTAAGTGTTTATACCTTGCTAAAAGGAACCAGCTACATTCCCACTGCTTGGGAGCGCAGGGAGCAGGCCAAATAAGTAAGCAGGTCCGCACGCTAACCCTCCTCGAAAGCAAGCCTGCCTCATAAGGTTATTCCCGATGCGTTTTGCGAAGTTGCCGCGTTTGTCTGTGCTGGCCCCGCAGCTCGTGCCCAGGCCGAAGGGTCTGACGTACGAGCCCTCCCCGGGCTCACCCCTTCGCTCCCAGGTGGAGGGGAGCAGGAGGAGGGGAACAGAGCCGGGACCACAGCCGCCCGGCAAGCGCCCGAGCGGCGCGGGGCTGTCCTGGGCAGCCGTCTCCCTGCCCTGGCTGTGCCACCTTCCCCGCGGCACCCTCGCAGACCCCATCCTTCCGTGGGTACGGGAACCCCAACGCTTTGGCTGAGCAGCAGAGACCAATGGAAAAGTCATTCTGTGGGATCGCTTCGAACGCCGAGCGGCAGGCTCAGGAAGAACATTGTGCACA
>NW_010524704.1:0-203 GCF_000687285.1 Phaethon lepturus | reverse complement strand
CTACCTGGTGTGCCGGAGACAGGCTCTGCGCCGTGGCTGCCCCGGTTACAGCACTGGAGACGGGATTTTCCAGCATAATTGGAAATAAACCAGTTTTTACGCACGCCACCACCCCCCCGTGCAAATTCTAATGTTCCAAAACCGAGGGGCTGCGCGTGAACGGGATGGTTGGGATGCAGGAGGGGCGGATGTTGCCATGCCCC
>NW_010524703.1:2195-9263 GCF_000687285.1 Phaethon lepturus | reverse complement strand
GTGGAGTCTCCTTCTCTGGAGACCTTCAACATCCGACTGGATGAGTTCCTGTGCAACTTGCCCTAGGTGATCCTGCCTTGGCAGGGGGGTTGGACCAGACGATCTTCAGAGGTCCCTTCCAACCCCTACTATTCGTGATTCTGTGATTCTAGATGCCCCATCCATAGAAACGTTCAGGGTCAGTCTGGATAGATCTCTGAGCAGCCTGATCTAGTTGACAATATCCCTGCTTACTGCAGGGTGGTCAGACTAGATGACCTTTAAAGGTCCCTTCCAATCCAAACTATTCTATGATTCTAATATGTCTTCAAAGGAATTATTTAAATTTCTTCTCTGTGCTGAAGGCAACTTGG
The DNA here is from genome assembly GCF_000687285.1 of Phaethon lepturus. NCBI lineage: Eukaryota > Metazoa > Chordata > Aves > Phaethontiformes > Phaethontidae > Phaethon > Phaethon lepturus. The sequence goes on along the minus strand of NW_010524703.1, from coordinate 8,910 downwards.
CCTAAAATGGCTTCATAAAGAAGCCAGCTGGTCTTCAGTGAAAGCCCTGGAGAAGGAAGAGAACCTGTTTAAATCACACAAACAGAGAGGGAACCACCAACCCCTTTGCGAGGCAGCAGTACTGTCAATTTATTGAAAACAGTGTTGATTCCTCATAGGAGAGTACGTACGAGGAAAGGAAAGTTAATTTACAAGCCCACCAGAGGTGGAGGAACTGCAGTAATTGCACACTTTGGTGGCGAGGCATCCTGACGAGGATGCTTAGTGCAGCAGTCATTTATTGCAGTCTATTTCCCCAGCAGATGGGGCAATAAACAGATTAAGAAAACAGGGAAGGGACCGGCATCCTCAGCACCCTGTGTAACAGGCACACATGCCCTTCTTCACTTCCACACTTCAGTTCTGTACATTCAAAAGGCAGAAGAGCTATCTCTCCAGGGGAAAGGACAAAGAATTCTGACTATCCCTCACCATGCAGAACAGATTGCAAAAGGAAGATGACCTGAACCAAATAAGTTACTACTTGATAGTTCCCAAATGTGTTACTTAATAGAGCAATAACCTACTTAAACTATATTACTGCTGCCTTGTCTTCCTGCAGTGTCTGAAAAAATGCAACAGTGCAAAAGAGATAGAGCATCTACAGGAAATAAATCTGACCTACTCATGTTCACCTAGCAATCAGATGCACCAGAAACTTTAAATCAGATCTCCTCAGATCTTTTAAAGGACTTCCTTCACACATCATTCTTTCTGCTCAGCTTTGACTAAAAATTCTTTTTTTCCCTCATCAAAAGCCAAATGAAAAAAAATAAAGACATACTTCCAGCCCCTCTGCCCCACCAAATTTATGCAGTCTTGCTATTAGCAGGATATACATTGTAGACGCTGAAAAAAAATAGCTGGAAAACACCTAGGAAAAGAAACCACAGGACCTTCCAAGTAGTTGTTAAGGAGCACACAATGTGAATCAACTGGCTAATGGATGAATCTTCTCAAATTCATGAAATAAAATAATCAAACAAACAGTACCAGAACAACCCTCTACCATTTTATGCAACAGGATTATTCAGCTGTTTGTTTATTAAACAATATAAGGATTGCAGTCATTTCTGCTACAGGATCCAGACCAAGTTTCACTAACTTTGATAGCCCTGGATCAAGTCCATGGTAAATATCCAGTGTAAATTCAATCCTATAATCAAATGTCCACATAGATTTTGCTCTACAATCATTTAAACAGAGACTTTATTATTTTTATTTTGATAGCGTATTACACATGCATATGAACCTTTCCAGGCCATCAGTTCCCAGCTGCTGAGGTAGGCACGGCTTAGAAGAAAGAGCATGTGCTCCAGAGTGCACCAGAGACCACGACAATCAATTCCTACAGTCTGGTCTGGCTGGGCTCCTCACCACCATCACTGGAGCGGGTAGCAGTCAGGGAGGCAGCAGCAGTAGCAGATAGGAGAGGAAAAAGCTGAGATAAGAGGAATGAGGTGACAGTGAGAGTAGCAAGACCCACATACAAAAAAAGTGAGGAACTCTGTCACAGCCCACCACTTTAGCGAGGAGACACTGCTTTTTTGACCCCTCCACTGGCAAGCAGTTTCTCTGCTGCATCTAACAAACTGCCCGCCTCCACTCCTGCGGCCTTCTGCAGGAAGAGTCTTCCGAAGAGTCTTCCTGCGGTCCTCGTGACCCATCATATCCTCTGCCACTGCAGTGAGATTCACATCTCCCAAGTTATTAGAGCTATTAGCCAGTTACAGCCACTACCAGATTTTAAAACTGGTCTATCTGTGCTCTTTCAGACTGCTCCTTCAATAAGGATTGCAGCTCTGAGATAATCCCCGAGACACATTCATTCTACCAGATTTTAAAACTGGTCTATCTGTGCTCTTTCAGACTGCTCCTTCAATAAGGATTGCAGCTCTGATAATCCTCGAGAGACATTCATTTTTCTTTTTCAGATTATTCCTTAAAACTGTTTTTGCCATTATGCCTACACAAAATGTGCGTACACATACACACAAGTCTTTACAATAGTTAGGCAGTGCATCCACTATTGACATGTGACAATATTGTTTCCCAGTACTCTCTCACCCATCTTGTGGTTTGGGGGTTTTGGTTTGTCTTCGACTGCCAGTTCTCTGCTGCAGGGTTCATCTTTTGTGGTAGGTATTGTGGAAACCTAAAACAATTCATTCTGGTTCATACCCAAGACTCTGAGGTAATACTATAATCAAAATTAATGAGAAAGGGATGCATTTCTTGCTACAGATTGATTCTGTGGTCTTTGTTGCACATAGCAGGACCCCAGGAGTAAAAACTGCAAATAATACTCTTTGTTTCAGAGTTATCCTGCTCATTCCAATCTATTACTGTTCTTGTTACATTGTTCAGTGGTAATTTTGGGTGTAAGAACCATCAGTCAACCTGCGCCTTCAGCTTTAAAGATGGTAGGTTTTTGGAAAAGCAAAAGGCTTTTTTCCTTTTTCCAGTTCTTTCCTGAGACTTTGTTTACGGCTAGACAATTTAGCTTTAAGAGCAGCTTCATCTTTGCTGTTTCTACATGCTTTGATTGCATGTCATACCTAGGGAATAAAGTCACATCACGTTTGGAAACCATTCTTTATGGGTAAGAGGGTCCTGAACATCAGGTCTAACAGAAAAAAGGTAACCTGAATCCATTACATTTTTTCCTTCATCTAAGGTGACAGGAGAAGAGAACTTAGAGAGTGTGTGCAACTTTTTACAACAGTATATACCCTTTGTTATCAAATTCCAACAAATCTCACATGCCAAAAGTCTTAAAAAAAAAAAACACTCTAGGGAAGTCATTAGTTTCAAATAAAGGCAAGATGTGTCCATGCACCTCAAAATAACCTACAGTACCAGCATACACCCATGCCAGCTCTGAACTGTATGCAGGACAGAACTAAGTATTACCGAAGCAAAACATCTTCTTTACCATCTTTATTCCTTTGGGACTATCATTCATGCAGTTCTATGTATCTAGCTCTGGGATCAAAGACAATGGCTGCTGTCTTGTTTCCTCCAGGAGCTGCTTCTCTGTCTTCATGTACTATATGGGAAGGTAAGAGTGCAGCAACTTCCTCAGACATAAAGGCAAAAAAAACACAAAATGAAGGCCTTATACATTTACCTTACAATACAATCACTAAAATCAATGCCCAATTAAACAAAAAAAAAAAGAAAAAAATCATCTACATTTGTAAAACAGTCTCATTTGTATAGTAAGGGAATAGTCTCACCATGAAGAAAGCAGTGCTTCTTGTTTCAATAGTTTGAACACAAATGTCATTTGGCAAAAGGCAAAAAAATCAAGTGATTTTCCAGCTATTTAAACACAAAGCACAGCTTCAAGCTAATTAATGCTGTACCAAACTAGCCAAATTCTAATAAATTTGTACAGTAAAGAGTGGAAGGAGCTTACATAAAAACCATCACTGAGCTAATAATATATGAACCTGTACTCTACAGTGAAGCTCTACAAGGGAAACAACAAAATAACCCACCCTGCAGTTTTAAACAAGTTGACAGAATCTCCCTTTCAGGTAGAACAAGGATGTCGCTCTCTACTTGCACACAAAGACTGACTTCTGTAAATCCCACAGTGTTAATGGCACAGGAAAAATAACACTGTCCAACTTGAACTACACACAGGAGGGGAAGATGTGTTCATTGAAAAGGTAAGGAATAAAGTCCCACAGAACTAAAAGAAATCCCAAAGTCCTTCTTTAAAACAAACTTATGCTCTTATACTGTCATTCATTTTGACTGACCGGTTTGTAACTGGTATTATTCTTCTCTAGAATGCCAAAATAAACCAATCTTACGGGTTGCTGAATTTATTCCTGCATCCAGTTCTTCCTTTTCAAGAGCTGCTTCTGACTGGCAGCAAATACTGTACAAATCAACATTAACATTAATGATACTTGCTTCTTGATGAGCATACCAATCAAATAAGCACAATTATTTATACCACTACTGCAAAGAAAACGCACAAACACTGCTTTTAAACACATGTTGATTAATATTGGTCTTTCCTCCCAGAAATTGATTTTTGTCCACCAATTAAATGCTGCCCTGACAAATACAGTTCTAACTCTGCCCTGGAATTCATAACATTGATCTTAAGACCAGTTTCCTTTCCATTTCATTAAACATATGGTCCTAACCCCAAAAACCCTTACTTTCATGGACAATCCCACCACTCCAATTTGCTTTTTGAGCATCTTCATGTTATCTCCTACTCTCTTTTTTATGCAAGGAGAATTACAAGAATACTCTCTTCTCAGAGCTTCCCCTTAAAAGTTTTCCTCTGCTATGATGTCTAAAGTAGACAACACAATGGTGGCCGAACACTTGCTGTGTGAAGATGTTCTCTTCTTTCTGAAGCCTTATTTGTCATTAATCTTTTCTTCTCCCCCACCCCCCACTAGCCACCTTCTGACCGTCTGATTACGTCCTGATACTGCAAGTTCTCCCACCCAGTGCTAAAAATGAAAATCGTAAAGAAATTACAATCTCTGTTACAACTCTAAATTGGCTCTCCAGTGGCTACAGACCCATGCTTTAAAGGTTTGCCCATGGCACATTGGGGCCAGAGGCAGGATGGAACCAATGATGAAAAAATTGTTCCACCTTTATTTTCTCTGAACACAGTCAGGCACCTGCATTTAAACTTCACAGACAAAAAATGACCTCAGTTATGGCCATGTGCTAATTAATCTTTTTGGACCTTACACAATCTGGTATTTTATACTAGGAGCTATTGTCTACACACTGAAGAAGAAACCCACTGCAAGCCAGAACAACTTTATGCTAGAAAAGTTACTTTAGCGATTTGTAGCACTTGTAAAAGGTATTATCAATATCCTAGGCCTAGTATTTAAACTGATTAATGCTGACAGCTTCTTTCGCCAACAAGACCATCACTGAAGGAGTGATAAATTCAGTGTCAATGGGCAAATTAGCTACTGGCATCTCCCATGTTTGACAGCGACCGTCAGTTCTGACCAAATCACTGGTAATGCTTCATACTGCAGGTACATTAGTCTTATTTAAAAACAACATAAGGATGCCTATAGACTGTGGGAAATGCTACAGGGGAGAAAAGTTTGCCATCTACTCCAGCTGAACCATGGCTACAACATTACTCTTCTAACAGTATGTTAAAAGTATGTTTTAACATTTATGACACTCCATGGCATACTCCTCAGCGTATTTTACTTAAGGCACATTTACTTGTAGGGAAGAATTGGACCTCTTCACTAGGTATAGACTAAAAAAAAAAAAAAAAAATCCATCAGAACTGAATTTCATCAGCGGATATCTTCACCTATAAAGAAGTGAGGACCATGGACCTTGTCAAGTTTAACTGAATAAATTCTCATTGGCACTTTTAAATATGCAAGTTCAAAAGAAGTAGCAGATGCGATCTTCAAGATCTCGGACTATCAACAGTAGGTTAACATAAAGGGAAAGATCAGACACTTCCAGCAAGAGGGAAGTAAGTAGCAAGGTCACAACATTTCATGACAATTTAAGATAGTCACAATTCTAGTTATACCACTGAACACTCTTTATTAATAAGAGCAATACCATTACCTATTTGTGGAAGACTTAACAGATTAGACAAACACCTACTCAAACATAAATTTACACCTCCAAATCTTACTGCTGACCTTCTACTAGCTGGTCCAAGGAGGAAATCTTCTTGGAGCCATCAATCGTGTAGATTGTTCTCACTCCCTGGGGCAGATTCACATTGTCAGACAGAGTTCGGGTCAGATCAGCCAGGAGAGCTTCAAAGGATCTAAACCGGTCAGGGGAGATGGCATATACAATCCCTTTGAAATACCGGTCTCCATTACGATAGAAACGAACTTTCTTGGCTTTTTTCTCAGAACTCAGGGTCTGTAGAGTACGGGTTCGGTAAAAGCTGCAGTGGGCACTGTGGGTAGGGCTGGGCAAACCATTTACCCGAGACCCTCTGCCATATCGCTGCGCTTTATCACGCTCATCAAAATGCTCTAGCTCCATATCTCTCCCAAAGGACATCTTGAAGTTCAACCTAAGGGATGCATAAGAGAAGAGAAAAAGTTTAAGAAATTTACACATTTGAAGGGAGCTTACTTGGAGACTTCATGTTCTACACATGGCACTTACAGAGGACTACTTTCCAGGTTGAGAAAAACGTTTGAATGAAACCATGCTACACTCACATGTTCATTTCACAGCTAGCTCTTGCCATGCCATAAAATCTAATTTATAAGCTAGGCTCTTATACACCATAGAAATGCCACTTGTGAAACCAACTGCTACAAATATGCAAACATTAAAAAGTGTTCAAATTCAGTAAGAAGTCTGAAAATGTGGTGACAAGTTTGAGCTAATGCAAAAAAAGAACAAACGTATCAACTTTCTACTTTTTCCTCACATTATATTTAGGTGATATTTGAGTCTAGTCTGCCTTCTAGACAGTTCACCCCCACTAAATTGTTTGTTCCGACTGTGATCTCAAGAGGTGCCATTTCAGAAGGACAACCAGTCACTGACAAATAAGCAATTAAGAACTTCTCAGAGGAACAGATGTTGCAGACTGGCGGTGAGAATCAGGACTACCACTTCATGGGTGAAGTCCACTGTTCAAAAGTCCTTGCGTATTCCAACCATTTGTTTCCCT
>NW_010524703.1:0-2164 GCF_000687285.1 Phaethon lepturus | reverse complement strand
TGTGCAAATACTTCGCATACTCTGAACCAACAGAAGTGCTCAAATGTCATGAAATAAAAAAAAATTAGAGGGAGACAGGAATCTAGTATTTTTCAGTGTGCAAGCTACTTTTGTGCTCTGTAATATTTGCAAGGTGTATTATTAATATCCTTGCATAATATTGAAATTGATTAAGGCTGACAGCTTCTTTTGCCAACAAAACTATCACTGAAGGAGTGCTAAATTCAGTGTTCATGGGAAAATTAGCAATCGGTATCTCCCATTTTTGATAGTGACAAAAACCTATCAGCTCTGACCAAAACAATCTCAGTTGTTCAATAGAAGCCACGTAAATGGAAGTTCACATGTTCTGAAATGAAATCAAGGAGGTAGACACTTCTGTTCCTTTATGACCAACACAAGACTAAATATTACAAATTGCACATTAATCTTCACAAACAAAAGAAACAAAAATACAAAAAAATTATCAAGCGATCATTAGATTCAAAACAAATTTATTTTAATTTAGGAACCACCTAGATTTGCAGTTGTCTGCAGAACAGCAAAGCACAGCAAGTTTATTTATAGCACAGACACACAGACCTAACGGTGGTCTCAGTGATTTCCAATAAAAAGAAAAAAAAAAAAAAAGCAAGCACAAGCTTTGTTTCAACCACTCGTAATTGCGTGACCATTAAGCAAAAAAAAAAAAAAAAGTATTCAGGCCAGCTGTAAAGCAGTAGGAGGAAATACAGAAAGACTTATGGATGCTCTTCAGCTTACAAAAGTTCGTATTAAACCAGTGACTATGCAGCTGGACCCTGATGCTGCAGAGCTGTAGGGGATGTGCTCAGCAACTTCTCAGGGCAGTTCATGGGCTTGGCTAGAATGAGCACCTAAGGCTAACGGGGCCTTGGTACAAAATATTTACCCTGCTTTGGTTACAGCTCACAATTTATGTTGTTACGTTGGCACAGTATCATGTGCTTTTGTATATATGCAAGATTTATATTTTAAATACTTTAAAAGTATCTAACATATATATATGATGCAGTATATGCGTGTGTATATACAAACACAATAAAGAAAAAGACTAATCTACTTTTTTCCTCCTCAGTATACGTACACACATACACCTCACTTCAGAGAAAAGAACACGCACATTTGCTGTGGCATTTCACTGACACTTCTCTATAGGTTAAATGCACAATATCACTTAGTGGCCACAGCTTCGGATCAAGATCGTACCATCAACATTTCCACATTAAAAACAAAACAAACAAAAAAACCCTTGTGTCAGCTCTTTTACTTCATTTCTAATTCCAGCGAGAACCTGTTATTCAGATTTAAACAATCCGAGAACTCACAATTTAGAAACTGTATCTCAAAAGCAATGCCTGTGCCAAGAAAAATGGATTTTTCTTAGGTCTGTTGTTTCGTTTGCTCAAACCATCTCAAACACATACACACACACAAAAAGGAAAAACAAGTTTACACGAAGATGTACTTCTTTAAGAGTCTTTCAGCTTTGCTGATTTTGGGTGGGGAGGACGAAGTGCGGTCACTGCCCTTTCTTCCGCACACTTATGCTTTAATCAATAATGGCTGTAATTCACAATTATGCCCTTTAAAACAGAAATGGAGCTCCCCTTGAACACCAGTCCTGCTATTTACAGAAAAGCGTGTTCAATCCACAAGGTCAGAGCAGACAAAGAAATCCTAAACAATTTGATCTGATCAGATGTTTCCGTGCGTGTGTGTATAAATATATACTCATATACATACGGATATAGAAAAAAGAAAGGACACACCCCTGGAAAACCACCATGCCCAACACTTCACACCCTATACCTCTGCTAAATAATTATTTATAATGCAGGTGTGGGTGAGCAATTACATAAAACAATCGTACATGCTGATAAATAAAAAAAAAATACATCATGCAGCGAGGTGACGGGGACCCAGCAAAGATCGTTCAGGGACTCGGCAGCAGACTGACTACTAAGTCATTGGGGGGGGGCGTGTAAAAAACGTGGGTACATGCGGCAGCGGCTCCAAGAATAAGAAAAAAAGGGGTTATCCTGCGGGGGTAGGGGAAACGCGTTTGAAATGCGACCAGCCCGCTGAAGGTGGCATCCAGCCCGTCAGCCCCGCGGCGGGCTGGCAGCGCAGCCTGAACCGCACG
>NW_010524702.1:1952-2428 GCF_000687285.1 Phaethon lepturus | reverse complement strand
CAACAGCAGCAAACCCATGTGTGTTTGGGCTGGGGGGGGTAATCCTCCTTCGTGCACCCACCACCGGTCTGGAAACGGTGCCGGAGCCCAAGCACAGACCTCTGCTCTTTCTGAGGACCCTTCCCGGGGCGCCAGCCCCGCTGCAGCCCGCGCGGGCTGGCCCGGCTCTGAGCAGGGGACCGCTGGCAGCCGTGCCTGGGCTCTTCCCAAACTTCATTTGCAAACGAGTTGTCAGCTCCTCACCAAAGGGTCCAGCTCTGCAACAGATCTTCAGCACAAGCAGCGCTTGCATAAACACGGCCTTTGATGTCAGCGGGATAACTCACATCCATGTTTGCCTTTTGCCTTCTTTCCTTAGGAGAAAGACTATCAACAAGTGCCAATTTATTTCAATTAGTCAGCATCTATGTGCTTGCTAGTCTGGACACTCTGCGAGCACTTGTTCCAGGACACACACATGTTTGGCTAATCCCGAG
>NW_010524702.1:1561-1926 GCF_000687285.1 Phaethon lepturus | reverse complement strand
ACAAATATTTGGCAAACAATTGTGAAAAACTGAACCTAGCTCATGCAGAAGAACTCGTTAGCTTCAGTTAATTGGCAATCCCTTCATTAACCTGAGGCTGACGAGACCGGAGGAGATGCACACACCTATCAGAAGCTGCAGAAAGCTTGAGGCTTTCAAAATTGTGTTCTGCGTGGTTGAGAAGCACTCGCAGACGAGGGAAAGGCAGAGCGGGGCTGAGGACCTGGCAGGCTGCAAGGCTGAGCACGGAGGCAGCGCCGGGGCAGGGATCGGGACAAACCCAAAAATTGTGCTCATCACCGAAAAACGGGGATGCTGCAAGCTTCCCTGACCCAGGGCCAAGCCATCTGGGGGACGCAAACCAA
>NW_010524702.1:1184-1424 GCF_000687285.1 Phaethon lepturus | reverse complement strand
GAACCCCCAGGGCTCCGGGTGGGACCGATGCAGAGCCAGCGGCCATGGGCACAGCAGCCCGGACACAACCCGGGGGATGCTGTGGGGTCCCTCCGGCCCCGCTCTGGAGCTGGGGTTGTGTCACAGACAACGGGGAAGCATCTGAAAAGTAACCACGTCAGTCCGTCCTTCCAGCCTCGGTGCGCCGTCCTCGTCAGCCCTTCAGGGTCTGCTCTCCGTCAGCCGCCCCGCCAGCACGCC
>NW_010524702.1:425-1091 GCF_000687285.1 Phaethon lepturus | reverse complement strand
CCAGTCTGGGCAGCCGGGAGGAGGAGGAAGGGCAGGAGGAACCCCGGCGTGGTCAGACTGAGCCATAGCTCACGAACCAAAACAGAGAGGTTTGTTTCCTAGCACATTCCTGCGGAGCTGCCCCGTCCCCAGCACCCCCGATGCCAACGCTGCCCCTTTCCATGGGGTTTTTGCAGTTTACTAGACCCGAGCTCCCATTTTGGGGAAGGGAAAGGATTACTCGCTGGCCCGGTTTCAGAGACGGTCCCGTGAAGGTGTGATCTCCAGCCTCGCAGGACCCGAGCAGCGCTCCCAACCACGCAGCACGCTGCAGGCATCTTTCCTACTCTGCTCTCTCAGCCTCGAGTTTTCGCTTTTTAATTTCCTGTGGCCACAGAGCAACATCAGAGGGTCTCCCAGGGACGGCGTTTCCCACATGCCGTGGACTGGGCTGGTGGGAGACACACACCGAGTTAAATCATTCTCGACGCAGGGAAGTTACCTGCAGGAGACGGCTGTTTCACGGTGGATTATCCAAATATTTCAAGCGACAATCAGCCTTAAAACAAAAAAACCCCAAACACTCCAGGGGAATATTTAACCTGGCTGCCGCGAGCCGCGAGCCGAGCCTTGCAGCAAAGGGGGAAACGCGGTTACTTCGCCGGAGCGGCACCGTCCCGCATTGGG
>NW_010524702.1:0-264 GCF_000687285.1 Phaethon lepturus | reverse complement strand
TCCCCGGGAAAGGACCCAACCCCTGCACTCCAGCTACTCTGTTCAGAGCGGAGCCGACTGATGCTCTTCACAAGAGAGGACGCCTTAGGCTGAGTGTTCTGGCCCGAATCCAGCATCTGTCATTAAGCCCTCGCTGTATAAATTCCCCGTGAAGTTCCAGCTCGGTCAGGCAGACCGCGCATCCCCTCCCCGTGCCCCTCGGCACCCTGCGCTCGCCACCGCGCTCCAGCGGCACGTAATGCAGGTGGAGGAGAGCTGGGGAGA
>NW_010524701.1:4045-53285 GCF_000687285.1 Phaethon lepturus | reverse complement strand
TTTTTATTTTCTCATTACCCTGCTCTGATTTGATTTGCAATAAATTAAGTTAATTTTTACCCAAGTTGAGTCTGTTTTGCCCATGACGGTAATCAGTGAGTGATCTCTCCCTGTCCTCATCCCGACCCAAGAGCCTTTTGTTATATTTTCTCTCCCCCATTCACCTGAGGAGAGGAGAGACAAAGCGGCTTTGGTGGGCACCTGGCATCCAGCCAGTGTCAACTCACCACACTATGTGACTGAAAGAACCATTGAATATGTAAAAAAAAATTTTTTTTTTTTATTTCGAAGTGTGTTTTTGTGAAGAGGAAAGCCACCAGACTGGAAGTGGTACTTGAGATGTCTGGGAAGCAATGAGGAGACCACCACTGGAGACTTCTGAAAACTATGCTGTTACATCTGGAAAGGCTTAACTCCGCGAAGTGATGGGAGCACAGGATTATCAAAGTAGGCAGGCTGTGAAGGTATTGGTTTACCCCAAGCATGGTTGACAAAATGGAAGAAAAGCAGGAAAATACTTCTAGTTAAGAGTAGATCAGAAAGGACCTCCTTATTCTGGATTCTACTAGTTTCTTTTTTTAATCAGTCCTCAGAAGATGGGAGGCAAAGCAAGGAATGAACTCAACTACAACCTACAGCTCATGTTGACTAATTCATGTCCTGGAGTTATCATGCAGCTCTGAGACTGAGGCAAGAAGTTGATTGCCACCACCCTTTGTGTGAAAGATCTCTGACCCTCAACACCAACTCCTTTGCAGGTCCTCCGAATGGTTACATGCAGGAAGCGATACCACTTTGTACCCATTGCCTGTGTAATTAAATGTAATTTTTGTTGCTGTAGGCCATGTTATCTTCCTTTTGCATTTTTTTGGCCTTTCTTCTTCTTAAGTCAAGGCCTGCCAAATAAGCCACGTTTCCCCGGACTCTCTGTCTTGCATGGTGCAGGGCACCCCAGTTCTCATTTATCCACTTAGGAAGCCCAGTGTGGGACCAGACTTCCCATTTGCTCAGCTGATGCTGCTCCAATGTCCCAGCCCTTCGTGGTCTGATGGTTGCTTTGCATCACTATCTTGTTTGTAATAGGAGGTCATTGAAAGTTCACTGGAAATCTAGACTCCTATTTCAGTGCCATAATTTGTAGGCGACTAAGGATCATCTTTGCTACTTTTAACAAGTCTTTTCACAATCTAGTCCCTTTTCTTCATACATACTGAGGTCCTAAAGTGGTCAACTTAAATACATATATCTTGATAAAGTGGCTGAATTACTGCCACTGAATGGTAGGCCATTATCTACAATTAGTTTATGGCTCTTAATAGCTATTATTGCAAAAGATGGATTTCTCTATAGCATAAGTGTCTTACCAAAGATCCTGTTAGTACTCTTGCTTATGAAAAGTTAAGTGGTAGCTGCTTTCTGGAAAAGATCAGGTTACTCTCCAAGCTGAAATAAACCAGTACCAGCTTATTATTGTAGGTAATAAATATGTTATGTGCATTATGAGGACTATTTGGTTCTTCTTTGCTATGTACTGTATGTAATAACATAAATTCGCACAGTACTATATAGACAAACAGACTGAAGAAATGCTGTGAGGATGTCACCATGTAGTTTAAGAGAAAAACATCAAACATCTGTCAGTCACAAGCAGAGGACATAGTAACATGCCTCAGAGTAGCAGCTTTTCTTTTTCTGTTTATAGAAGTATGGTGGTTAGAACAGTTAGGATAAGTGTGTGCCAATTAATTGGAGAAAAATACGGATTTATGAATCTCCTTGAGGAAGTGCCTTCTGGTGAAGGACATGAAGGAGCAGAGAGTAGAAGCAGAGTAGATGGGGTCATGAACTTCATTTTACTTCTCATCATGAGTAATAGTGCTAAACTGATAGTCAGTCAGATCTCTCATTTTCCTTAATTTAACGCTATTCTTCTTGCTCCTTGCATTACTGACCCCACATTATAACTGAACCATGTGTTTTATTACAGTGCTAAGCACTGCTTTATATGCAGAGAAGATTTCAGTGCTTTTCATACCGCACAGTTATGTGTGGTGAGTTTTGTTCTTTTCACATAAAGAACCATCTCAGAGCTAACAACTTGTGTTATTTTAATCAAGTCTCGTTTCACACAGGTTATGAACTTTAATACAGATTGCCGCTTCTTCTGGGCTTCAAATATAATGCACAGCTCAGCACAAGTCTGACCTTTGTGGTTTCATATCAGCACATACTTGCTGAAGGCACTTCATTAGACACCAATGGCGATCGAGCTTTCAGCCTTTTTACTAGCTTTCTTTGGAGCTGTTGCTGATTACCAATATATACGTTTTAACCAATAACACATTGTGTGTGTATTAAATATAGTAAGCACACATATATACATATCTCCTGAGATACAACCATGATTCTACAACAGTAGGTGAAGAAGCACTAGAAGTACTAGAATAGAGGGTTTGCCTAAAGGTAAAGGGCTGTGTGATTATTAAACTGAAGGTTTAGTTTGGTTTGGGGATTCCTTGTGACAGTGTAATGCACTTAAAAATGCAAAGAGCATCTCTACAGGCAGAAGTATCTTCAAGCTGCTCTCATGTTGCTCTTCTAGCTCAATTCCTAGCTCAGATTTTGCAGGCTAAAGAGAGAGTCTTTAATATTCAGCAAATATTTTCCCCTACTACTTCATGTATATAATATTTTTTGAGCTAAAGGAATTTGTATTTAATGTTTATATTGTGATAGTGCCTACAGGATAACAAATTGTGGTCACATAGTGCAAAAAACATGAAAAGATACAGAAAATGTACATTTCTATCTCACAGACAGGGACTGTAACATGGCTGCTGTGAGCATAAATGCTTCTGAATCCAGTGTCTTCATCAAGTGCATTTATTGCCAGCTCTACCTCTTGTATTTTCCAGAGCTGTTGCTGGGTTCTATGATCAATATATCAAAAGTATGGGATGCTACTACAAGTGTGGTCAATTAGCCTTCAAGGGTAACATTCAGCTTCTCTACCATTGGCTAAGTTGGACATCGTCTCCAAAGTGTGAGTTATATCCACTGTTTCAAATGCCTACCTGAGGATGGGATGAATTTTCCTCTTAGAGTATCAGTTTTCTCTTGTCTATAGAATAGTTTAAATTAATACTTCAGATTTAAAGGTCTATATTTTAGATGGGTAAAATGAAATTAATAGAATTGCCTAACTATTTCTAATTATGAACAAACTAGTAGTGGTTTTGTTTGGTTTTCCCAGGGACAAAGATCTGAACTGCTTTGATTGATTTTAATCGTAGCTGGTTTTGACATCTGAAAGCATTGATGCACCTGCTAACCAGCTAGCAGAAGCAAAACTTAACCATTTAGGTTATAGTAGGACTCTCAAAATGTGCTGGTTTGATTTCAGTAGTGGAGGCAAATACCTAGTGCGAAAGTAGATAGAACATTGGCTCCTTTATGACTGTGTTGTCCACTGCTGCCTACAGAATTATGGTATGCCTTGAAGAAGTCTTATCCAGCCCTCATTCTTAGGTAGACTTGGGTCTGGTCATGTCTTTATTCAGGGTCTAGAACTAAGAATTAAGCCTGGATTTTTATAGGCTTGTTAAATTTTTTTTGCTCTGGCTGCTGCAAGATAATTATACTGTATTCCTACAGTGCTGCAGTTTAGACCAATCATTGCCTACCTCACAGTCATCTATTAATTCTCGTACTTCCTCATCTTGTGTTTTGGCTGCATTCTGATCTACATGTATAACTTCACACAGAGATGTTTGGGGATTTTTTCCTAGAAATTTGTTCTATTTACAATTTTACTTTACAATTTACTCCAGTACTCCTTCTGACTCTGTGAATAACAAGCATGTATTTCAGAAGTGCAGCTCTTCATTCTCTCTAGGAAGTCTCAAACTTCTGCAACTTATAGCCATATTTCATAACTTCCCATGCATTTCAAACCATTATTTTAGATGGTTTGTTAAGTATTTTTCTCAGCAAGAAACACACTTATGTCCATGACAGGCAGCATGAAGGACGACCCAAAATCTCTGTCTGCTTTTGATACAGAAGGAGTCCTAGTGAACTTATTAATGAAACCTGACAGAACCTTGAAATGACCTGGAAGAAACTAGCAGAAGTGTTAGCAAGCATTATTATAGATATTGCTGTTGACACCAGTGTGCTTGCAGTGAACCTCGAGATCTTTTCCAATTACCTTTTATTAGGAAAACTCATACTTTGTATCTGAATATGCATTTTAACAAAAGGGTCATGACATGTCTTCCTTCTTTTTGCATTTATGTGGGCAAACAGCACAGGCCCCCGTATATGGCCTGTAAATCACCATGAAGTTTGTTCTGATTTTTTAGTGCTTGCTACACCAAAGAGACAGAGGCATCTGTATTATCTCCATGTTACTCTTCAATGTATTTGGGAATCTCCATGTTTCAGAGAGCTTTGATTTTCATCTCTTCCAAGTCCATTTTCTGTTTCTCCATCTTCACTGTGCAGAATGAAGATAAAGATTTGCTGAGTCTCCCTTCAATCATTCAAAAAAATACCTCTTTTCTTTAATGATTATTGCCTTAGGTCAGTGCAAGTTCTAAAGCAAATATAAATGCATACAAGAGACAGCTGTGATCCCTTAGCTGCATATATTATCAAATGGCTGAAAGGTATTGTACAAACAAAATGCACAAATGATAGAGAAACGGGAAACGGCTCATCATTTCCAAGTCTTTTAAATAGAAGTAATCAGACATCCCAAAATCTGCTAATCTATGCTGAAGCTGGGGAAAGCACTTAGCAGTCAAAATGTCCCTGTTCTTCCTGCTAATGGTGCTGCCAGACCCAATTCCATGGGCCTTTCTCAAGTAAAAGAGCCCAGAAAATCAGATGGAGCTGTGCATGAAGGAGAAATGTTCAGGGCTACTGTCCACTGTTGCCAGCTGAAAAATAATGCCAGTGTCTTAAAGGACTGTTAGTAGACAACTAATAAGTGCCATAACAAAAGACGACTGTAGAAAAACTTAAAAAATGCAAAGCAAATGTTACCCAATTGCAGAAGCAGAGAAAACTGGAGATTAGTAATTCGCACAGACTTTCAAATACAAAATAATCATTATCATCTTTTGCACAGGACACAATTTAAGTTTTTATCATTACAGCTTAGATACAGCTCCCAGCACTGAAACTATTTTTTACATTAAGTGCAGTATAGTAGTTGATGCTACTGTATGAAAATCAGGACCTGTAAGTTCATAAGGTACATTCAGAATGTAAGAAACCCCCAGATGGCAAGTTTCAAACAACT
Organism: Phaethon lepturus; assembly: GCF_000687285.1. NCBI lineage: Eukaryota > Metazoa > Chordata > Aves > Phaethontiformes > Phaethontidae > Phaethon > Phaethon lepturus. The sequence continues at coordinate 47,977 of NW_010524701.1, read as the reverse complement.
ACTGCTGCTAACAAATATATAAAGCCACTTTTTCTATAATTTCCTAAAGTTAGTAGCCCCTCATTCCCCAAGCAGTTGGAATAACATCTGATCCCTAGACATGTTGTTTGGTGCATAACTGCATGCAGATATTGCTTCACTTTAGTCACCTAAATCACAGACGTCATTAAACGTCCAATTTCGCTGTTCTGAATTACTGTCTGAGGGCATATTTCTCTCAATACAAAAGAAACATAAGACAAATCTCCTCTTCTTCTATCCCCTAAATCAGTTCCAATGCTCAACGCCTGCTGTAAATTACTATTCAGTGTAAGCCAAAGTCTCAAAAACTTGCTGGCTTGTTTGCTATTGGCAAACACATTGTGATCGTTCAGCAGTTTTTCAGATTTTTTTTAAAGTCTTCTGCTCTTAATTTCACTGGAAAGAATGAAAACAGAGGCAATTGATTAACACACACATAGGATCTGTCCAAGATTTTTGACCCAAGAACCTGGTGGCCATCATGTGCAGCAGCATAAATAAGTAATACTTTAAAATACATCTGTTAGATTTGGCATCATGTCAATATTCCACACACAACAAAACTATAGGACTGTAAAATGTATTTGATGGCCATTGGTAGTGACAGGACTTGTCTTTTTAAATTCCATCTCATCTCTAGTGTAATTGAACTCTGGTGCAGCTGGTGGAAGCTCAAGTTCCACCTTCCAATATATCATTATCATTTGATTGTAAAGACTTCACTCTTTTCCAAACACTGTTCAGCAGGACCAACTCTGAGAAAGAATATTCCAAAGATCATGGATATTTTTAGACTTTTAAAACAAGCTACCCCTGTGGACTGAATAAAAACTTATCTTGTCAGCCAATCAAGATGAAATGATCCCCTGAAGCAGGGGTTTGGCATTATGAGAACATTTTTAAAGCTTAGTTTGAAACCTGCTTGAACACAAATTCAAGTATATTAAAAGAGTTACTGAAGAGTACTTATAAGACTATATATTTTATATGTGACCCTAGATTCTACATAGACAGAATGATTAAATAAAAGTAATGAGAAGTCGTTCGTTAAGCAAAGAGTGTAACTACAGTTTCCTAACATATGTCTTCATCTCTGTACGGATGATGGTTTATATTGTTTTCTTTAGCTTGTGAAATAGAACCAGTTGTCACCAATACTGTTGCCTTTTCAGTGAAATACAGCATTTGGCTGTAGCAAATTGTCCAGTTTTTCTAACTATTCAATGTACAGGTTCAGCTGTCTCTTTTCTGAAGACAGGAAGATACACAGCTTAGTCATATTACTGCCTTCAGCACTTAATTAAAGAGGGTGCTACTAGAAAAGTGGATTTAATCCCAGTGTTTTAATTAAATTCTAACTTGGCACAAGTCCACCTGTCTGGATTCAATTGGATATAGTTCTCTTTCCTTCTTGCTCCAGACATTACTGTTGCCTTCTCCCATTGAACCGCTGCAGTGATTCTCCCATTGCATTTCAGTGCACATAAAGGCAGTCCTCAAGTAGAGAAAGCCTCTTGCATAACAGGGATGTAACATCAAAGCTACTATTTAAGATTAAAGTGTCACACCATTTACATGTTCAAATTGTCTGAGGCAGGCAGTGGTGTTCACACTATGATCCCATACTGAGTGTGATGGTATAGCCATGCATGGAGCTCAGTGCAGACTACTAAAATTAGTTTGGAAAGGCATTATCTGTACTACGAGCAAGAGCCAAGTTATCACTTCAAAATTGTACTGGACAAGTTCATACAAGCTGCAGTGATTTCATTATGAATTACAGAGGGGACAGAGATTTCCCACTGAGAGTGGCAGAGAGGGTGAAGTCAAAATCCTGAATGTATTGAAGGTAGGCGGTATTTTGCAGCTTAATTTTACTCATCTTTGAAAATCCTAAGTAGTTAAACACAAAAGCTTTCAGAGAAGTAGATTTCTTGGAGGAAGGGTTATTTCAAGGAAGTTACAAAACTTCTGCTATTAGAACTCCTATGTCAGTAGTCTATAGGTGGTAAACATCCTAGTAGTGGAGAGGAACTGAGTATGATACAAGGTCATAGTTTGGTTGATCTTATGGTGGAAAGAGCTCTGAATCATGTGGGTAAGTATAGTCACCAGGCTATCATTCTTTCACCAGAAAGAAAACAAAGCAATACAAAATGGAGGTCTCATTTTGTTCCACTGCATACAACAAATGTTACACCCTGACATTATTCTTGAAACAAAAACTTTGGTCATTTGCTGTCTCTTGCCAAAGAGTTCCTTCACGGGGAAGAAGAGAGAACAAGGATGGAAGGAAGCAAGGAAAGAGGATTGGAAGCAGGAAACTTGAGAGGAGTTAACAACCTCCTGCTAAACATCAGAGAAAGAGATCAAGTGCTGAGTCACAGCAGTGAGATTCCTGTTCATCCTCTCTAGTCATCTAAAAGTGAGGTCTAAGCCAGCCATCCAGTTTCCTTCTGTGGTAGAGATGGGCATCTCCAGATGGCAGTTCAGCTCCCAATTCTTGGATGTCTATCTTAGGAAAAAGGCAAATTCCCAGTGCACTCCAGCAGCCATGTAGCTACATGCCACCACTGACTCAAGGCTTCTTAGTTAATTAGAGTTGAAATGTCAACATATGCATCGTTCATCACTCCCACAACCTTAATCCTCTCTCACATCTAACTGTTACTGCTCATCTTTTTAGTCCTCTCTTCAGGCATAAGAAACAACTGTTGAAAGATATTTGAACTTCTACAGAGAATACTGCTGGTAAGGAGAAAGCAAAGAGCATGTGATTCATTATATTTTAAAACTACTGAGAAACAGCCTAGCATCAGCACGGCTACAGGTCTGTACCAGTGTGATGGCTCTGTTTCCCCTTAGGTGACATATGTGAAATGTTGAGACTACACCCCCTCCCCACATGAAAGCAAATACTAAGAAGTGCACATGTTTACCAGCCTGCAACTTGTGCCACATGATACCGTTAGGACCTGTCAGGCACTTGGCAGTTTCACTCTCTGAAAAGAGCGTTTTGCACTCTCAGTTTGCCTACCCGTTCTGCTGTTAAAAAGAAGACATTTACCAGACAGAAAGTATTAGTGCCCGAGAAGGAGATATTAAGGGGAAAAAAAAAAAAAGACATTTCTTACTGGAAATAACTGCATAATTAAGGAGTAAACCATACCACAATGCGTATCTTTAGGCTTATAGAACTTAAGTGACTCTGGCATGTTATGAAACTAAATGCATTCAGCTACCTGGCAGGAGGCAAATGTCTAACCCAAAGTTGTATGTGCCCAGATTCATCTTTAAAGAAGATTATAAAATAGCCAGGGACATGTTTGGGTTTGTTGTTTTAATTTAGGGTTCTCAAAAGCTCATAGATCCACAAGGCTTCATACTGAACAATACATACAGAACAAATACTGGAGATTAGAAAGCGCTTTCTAAACTCGTCTAAACCTCAAGTGCCCAATAACCCCATGCTGCTAGCAAACACCCCGATCTCAGTATTCAACCAGGTGGTCCAGGGAGCAGTTATCTCGCAGCTCCCTTCTGCACGGAGCCACTGGAACCATCTTCGCAAAGGTGAAGCAATGATCCATGTCTCTGTTTTTGCCATACTTCTCTCTTTCATGACTTCTAATTTTAAGAAATACCAATGCCACTGGAAGGTAATTTTCGTTTCCTCAGTGAGGCAGTACCCTCCTCTATATCATGTTGTAGGCATCTTGTTACTTTGTGAGTTACTTTATTGTTGTGATTAGTCTCCAGCCTCTTGGAAGGCTGGAATAGGGGCTGACTGCCCTTAAAGATAAATGATTTGGAAGTATTTTTATGCTCTAGGCTCCTCTAACATGAGTTAGACTATTAGTTGGGCTATTTTTTATTTTACACTGATATAGGGAGGTGCCACAAAAGAGAAACTGATAGCCCTAATCAAATGAGGATGTAAGAGGTCTCTGTGATCTTTCACCCACCAAGACCAAGGAACAAGTTACAGACACTAAGCATGTGTCCTGTCAAACTTTCATCAGTCATTCTTCCCTTGCTCTTGGAATAACTCAGGTTTGGTCCCACACCTTGTGTGGCAGTACTAACACCACGAGAAGATCTGGGAATGAGAGAAGCCACTGACAGCCAGACTCCCTACCCGTGCCTAACACAGAGACTGCACTCGCTTCGCATGAAGATGAAAGCACTTGTCAAAGCGCAGAGCCTCCTCTCTCTCAGAGCTAGCCTCCCACAGCGGCACCTTGCTTTGCAGTCCCAGCTCTTCGGGACCGCAGTCCAGGGTGCCTGCTGCTGCGGGACCAAGCAGGCATCAGCAGGGATCTACAGCAGAGGTGGTGGGCTGGCAGTCACAAGGTGTGATTGCCCAGGCTGTTTGGAGAGGTGGGAGTTTGGGAGAGACAGTGAGAGGTTCTGGTTGTCGGGAGGCTTCGGGGAGACAGAGGGGGTTGCGGCAAGGTCTGAGGGGATGTCTGAGTTAGGGCAGTGGGACTCACGCGGTAGCTGAGGGAGACACTAGGGAGGGAGAGGCACTCAATCAGATGAAAATTTTGGATTGTAGCCTGTAGGACCTGGCAATCTGGGCACCCCTGTCATAAGCATTTAGAGGCATTTTGGATTCTGTCTTTCCCAAATGAGTACTTCTAAGTCGCCTTGATGTTAATGAGAATTACATGCACACATCAGGGAAAGAATAGTCCCTCTACAATGGGCATGTGACAGCTAAAGTGCATCAGTCAGCAGGGAAACAAAAGAGGTCATAATTTATGTAAAAGGTTCATTTTTAATGTAAATTCTGCCCCCAAATGCTCTGCTTACCAGCCTGAATCTGTGGTATTTGGCAGTGGAAAATGAAAGGGGTGAGAAACTCACTGCTGGCAGGTAAATGCATAATGTGATAGATTGATTTAAAATCCTTGTCATCTTTCTTTTTCACCTGCATACGTAACGATCCTCTGTTAGTCATTAGGGGTCCTTGTACCTTCAGCACTCTAAAAAAAATATTGGCTTTGAAATGATACTTCATTGTTAAGGAATTTTTGTCAGCTAGCTCCATTTATCGATGTATCAAAGCCATTTTACAAGAGATAGGCTCCACTTTGGCACCGATAGCGCATACATTATGTGCCTTGTGAGGACTTGCATCTCGTTCCAGCACTGAGTGGAAGTGCCAAGTGCCACCACGGTACATAATGAGACATGTCACCCGACATTGGGGACAGAAAGGACACGTGAATGAATTGGCCCCCCATGTTTCCTCCTGGCCAGAGACAAGAGGAGCGGAGACATGAGGGGTCGCAGCAGACACATGCTTAGAGTGCAATTCTATGCAGAGAGTAGCTGAGGGCTCTGCTATCAGAGTCCCCAGGGTGGGGGTAACATATGCCACCAAGCTGCTTTTTTCTGTTGATCTATTTACACCTCCTCCCCAGACTGCAAGAGCCAAGCCAGGAAACAGTCTTTTCTGCAGCCATATGTGTGTCTGCAACAAGGGTTTTTTTCAGCATACAGGTGATAACTGGGGGTGTCACTCTGTTTCGTGAGCAAAATTTTGTAGCATAAGCCAAACCACAGAAACAGTACTACCAAATGCCTACCTCCAAAGCTGTTCAGACTGTCTTGTGAATTAAATAATTTTTCTTTGTCCTTTTGTTTAGATCTTCACCTTATGTTGCCAAGCAACTGCACGGGGAAAGTTAATGGCAAAGCTCCCCTTTTAGACCAGTCAGGTAGGAGGTTTTTGAACTGAGGCGATCCAGTGTGGAAAAGACAAGGACTGAGAAAGAGCCCATGGTCGTTTGGACCTTTTTGTATTTTCCATGCATCCTAGAAACAGAGGATGCTGCAGCAGAGATAGCCGAACACAGGGCTTTCCTGTGCATAGTTGATTACCACGTCAGTTCAACAAAACTGAACCCAAGTGTGGGCTGTGCGCTGAGAGATGTTAAAAAGAAAATACCACCATGCCAGTGATTTCTACTCCAGATTATCCTACCAACATAATTTCTCCCTCAAAAGGAAAACCTCAGCCCAATTTGCTGCCACTCAAACACTCATAGCCTAAGCTCTGCAGCCCAAGAAGGAATCTTTGCCTCCATTAAATCATACTGAAGCTATAAAGGATGACACAGCTTCCTGCCAGCAACACCTGCTGCACCTTCCAGATGAGGCACTCAAAGCCCACAGGACCGCTGTGAACTGGGATATGATTTTTTCAGGTTGAAGATTCATAGCTTAAATAGTAAAAGAAGGACCCAAGACACAAGGAAACTGCCGCCTTATACTGGCTCCCACACTCAATTTGCACAATTCACTGAACGCAGTCACAGGACTCGAGGAGTCCTGACCATTAGGCACTTCTACCCACCGCCATCAAAGGCTTCTGAGCCTGGTCCTTTCCATTCATTGCGTTGCCTTTTCTTTTAGGAATATTATTAATGATCCTAGTCCTGTTTTCTAGTTATGTGGTATAACATCCATGCCTCTCAAGGCCAGGATTTCAAAGGACTAGTATTATTCTAATTACATGCTTCATTTTGTAAAATCTTGGGTTTAGAAGATATTAATTAGATTGGCCTAGTTAGTAATATTTTCAATTCATGATTTTACCATGCCTTGTACATTTGGCATTTCTCCCAGAAGCTCAGCTACTGGACGCAGGACACCACACAGGGACACTTCTAGCTCCCTTGGCAGAACAGAAACCCTGGGGAAGTTAAAGCTTTTGCACCCAAAGACTGAGAAGAGCACCAAAAAAATATTAGTTATAAACAAGGCTCTTGAGGTTTTAAACCAATCAAGTCAGTCCAATGACATTAGAGGTCCTGTTTGACTTTTTTTAATACCAGTAACACTAAATTGATTCAGTGTGAACTGAAATACTTAAACCCTTGTCTAGACAGAGTCAAGATAAAGGAATTCATCTCCAAAGGCTATACGTGCTACTTGTGCCTCATTTAATCTCTGAAGGCCAATAAATGCATCAATAGGAACATGGAAGAGTTGTGCATGGAAGCCAGACTCAATAGGAATGGTTTAGCGTCTGCTGGTTATTTATGGGAACCAGCAGGAGCACAGAAAAAGACACGGGAAAGGCAGCGAACTGCTGAGGAGGGCTCAGGGGATGAACTTAGCAGTCCCAAATGGAGCATGAGAGAAGTCATGCTTCATAAGGGTGCAGACCTAGAAACAACCTCTCTCTCTAACTGGCAAACTTATTTTGAAGTGAACATTATTCTATGTTCATCATTCTCCATGTTTGCAAAAATTTACTATTGCAGATGAAAAACTGTATCATGATAAATAGAAATTGCAATCAAGCCTAATTTTTGTCACACAGTATTACGGGTGCAGTTGTGAGAGTTGTGCTGAGGCTTGGCTAAACATATTCCTCCCGTATTTTGCAAAGTTTACAGGCTGACCTGACCTGGCAGTTCCTGTGTTTCTATCTAGTCTGGTATCCTGTTTCCGAGAAATGCTAACACCAGCAGCTTCAGAGGACAACAGATGAAACCTCTCACAGTCAGGTGGCACAGTCTACACTATAAAAATATTACCCAGAGCCATAACAGCAAAAGATTGATTACTGAAGACAAACTAGTTCAGCTCTGTGATAAATACAGATATGTAACAAATACCCTATATGCAATAATAGCATGTTATTTACAGCTCTTAAGCATTAAAAAAACCCCAACTTTGCTTTATCACTAACAGCACCACGGACTTTTAGCAGCCATAGACCTGTACAAAGAGACAACAAGCTGTCAACTTTCTCTCTCACTACCTTCTTCTGAACACAGTAAAGGTTAAGTTATTTAACCTAGCAAGGTAAATTCATTTGTAAGCTCTAAGAAATAGGAAATACTCCTGTAGATTTAAAATCAAGGAGATCCAAATTTAAGATCTCAGATAAAATTATAGACAGCTATCAATGTACCAACATTATAATGTAATTGTACAGAGCCCAACTCACATTACTAATATGGTCTAATATTTCCTGAAATTTTTGCCTGGAATTATCAAACATTTTATTCTAGTTTGATAATATTTGATTTTTTTTTTGTAATTGAAAATATTTGTGTGCATATATATCATATATGACTGACAGCTCCTTAGTTCTCTTACTTCTGAACAGGAAATTACACTGTAGATTTTTCTTCCGAGATCTCTGATAAGGTTCACACATATGTGTACATATGCATATATATACATATGCGCATGTATATAGTATTTATTAAAGCCTGTGGTTTTACACTTGTATTTCTGTGTGACAAGATATGTTCACAACTGGCAAGCCCCTTTAGCAGGAAAGACAATAATAAATTTCTCTTTGCAAGCATTCTGCTTCTTCAGAATTACCTAACCACCATGAAAGCTTTCCTGGTCCTTTGCTACCCTACCTTTATTATTATTGTTGTTGTTGTTGTTGTTATTATATGATATTATTATAAAATATTATTATATATTATTATTATATAATTATATATTAATAAGAATATTCCCTGGCAGACAGACCAATTCTAGACAGACCATAAACAGATAAAATTGGATCTTTAATTGTATGTTAAAACATGAGAAGTATGAATTCTTTATAACACTGTTGAAGTTAAGAGGGCTAGGAGTATGTTGTGCTGGTCTATGTCCTCCCTAAGAGACATGACATGATAACACACTGACAGGAAACTACCAGGTAAATATATACACAGAGCTCAGGGAAAGAACCTCATGAGTTTCATGTTAATTATTCTCCCTCCTCCCACACACCGGTTCTTGATGAACAAACAGACCAATGTGCATGACCATGTTTCAGGTACCCATAGGTTGTTTGCCTAGAAGCACCAAAGATCTCCTCTGAAGACATCAGACGTGGCCTGAGGGACACTTCTGCACCGGGGCCAGCTCCCACAAGAGTGTGGAGGAGACAACAGGCCACCTCCAGAGAAACTTGTGGAATAAGACAGAAAGAAGAAGTCCTTGCAAAGGCTTCTGCTTTTCTGCCCAGCTGACAGGTAGCAACTGGCAGCCCGTGTTGCTGGAAGTCTGAGCTGCAGAGCCTTCTGGTGCTTAGGAGATAAGGAGAGGTACTGAGCTTGTGGAAAAACCAAGATGCACATTCTAAGGATTTACACCGAGCAATCACACGCATACATCAATGACTGTATTATACTATCTGTGGCCAAGCATATTGCCAGACAGTACTGGAAGCTCATGCTCTTGAATAATATCTCTTCCTCATAAGATATTCAGAGATGAGACTTCAGGGTGTAGAGAGCTATCAAGAGCACAGGGATGAGCTATGGGAGAGTGTCTGTAGCCACGTGGGCCACCTTTGTGTGTCTGCAAAGAAGGATTTTATCCACCTCCGAGAAATGCTGTGCAAACAGCTGAGCACTCAGTCCCCCCAACATTTCTCCCACTGGCTCCTCATGCTAGTAATTTTAAATTTACCATACTGCATTGATTTTGCTATTTGAAATTCCCAGTTATCTTTGTGTTTTGTTTTGTTTTTTCCCCAAGAAAGGTAGTTGGTTAATACAAAACACCATAACAAGGAAATCAAGAGCTTTCGTTCTGTTCCCAATTCTGGCACTGCCTCCCTCCGTGCCATCAGCACCGTTTCAGAGCGCTCACCCTCCCCGTGCATATAGAAGATTGTAACATTTGCACAATTGGAGGAAGCTGATGGTTACATTTGACCAGCCCCATATAAATACCAGGAATTTTAAGAGCAAGGAATATGCCATGTGGCATTGATATTAATATATCAATAAATTCCTCCCTAACTGCAACAGATGCTCAAGTCAATAGTTTCACCATACAATACAATGCACTGTTGTTTCCTTTTCTGTGAGCGAGAATAAGCCAGATGCTTTTCCACAACATATTGGCAGAAATATGGTGCTTTACAGCCAGAGAAAGCAAACTTTACCTCCACTGCAGATGAGCCTCTACAGAACTGCTTTTTAAATCTTGCTTTCTTAAAGCTGATTAATTTTGACACAGGGTTTACCTCCTGATAGCTATCCAGATGATCAAATACTGCTGGAACTGAGACTGATGTGTCATCAAGGAATATGAAACTCCCCTAATGTCACTTTTATATTTTTTTTATTTCTTTTTATAATACCATTAGACAAAGGAAACAAATTAGCGATCTTCATTTTTCCTCCATTAACTATTTTTTGGCTTTTTTTATCTTCTCCACTCACTCTCATTTATCTTCCTTCTCATTTCCTCCGAGAGCAAACAGTGCTAACCTGCTTTCCTGCTTCCCTCATTAAATATAATTTTAATTATTTTTACTTCATCCCTATCCATTAGTTCTCTAAAGTTCTCTTCCAGCTGCATGTATTAACACCTCACTATTCTCTGTTGCAAATATCATCACCTAATTTTGGCACTTGAATCTTTGATCCTTTAATTGGCATGTACTGGTGAACTCCTGTGGGGCTATGCTCTTTCTACTCGCCTCATCAGCTTCTAACTCTCCCTGCCTGACTATATTTCAGGGCGTCCTTTCACAAATGGTTTAAGCCACCTGAAGACTATGTGGCCACCAAGAAGGAGCTGTCCTGCCATCCCAGCGTCCCTGGGTGCATGTTCCCACCGCATTACTGGCATTGCCACTTGCGCAACCACACTGTCAGCCAGACCACAACTGTTCTTTCAGTTCTTTGCTTGGTTTTGGTAGGGGTAAAGTTTCTGGCAGGTCGGTTAATGCCTGCCTGGGGGAGACAGCAGGGCTACGAGCAGAGAGGAAGGCAGGACTGCCTCTCTTGGCCTCAGGGCACACAGATGGATTTACAGCGTGCATGAAACTGCTGCCTGGTAAGTGCAAAAACCACACAGTGACAGGGAGAAATGTGCGTTTAGATTCTTTCCAGCTACCACTTTTCTGGTTTAATCACAATCACAATTTTACGCGGGCAGTGCATTACCCTTTTGGGGAGGGGGTTGCTATTTGCTTCACTGAACTGTTGAACTTTGCCAGGACTTCAGTTCAGCCAGAAGCAAAATGCACGACAAGAAATGGACGGGTCTTGCAATCCTTAGTCATCAACTTCAACAGGAGTTTGTCTGGCAGGGAGGAGGGAAAGCCGTTAACGAATAGGTCTAAAAATAAATGCAAGGGTTTCCTGACATTGTTTTCTGATCTTCTGTATTCCCCTTATGAAGGAAGAAGAACAGTGGGATTCAAACTGCATTTGAGTTTGCTGTTAAAATTCAGAACCCGAGAAAACATGTGATAGCAGGACTCAGAAATAAGAGCAGGTCTTGATTGTAGCGATGATGACCTTCACTCCTGTTTTTCCTGGGGTTTGTGAGAGAGAAAAGAAATCATTCACTATTACCAATACCCCTTTAAATTATTTATTACAAGTTTAGGTATCTAAAGATTTAACAATTAAAGGGTTATTTTTGCTCCAAAAACTAGACCACTTTTATAAAAGAAACCAACATGCTACATTTATAGGTTACATCTTAAACTCCTACATGTCAGAGAATATAATGAAAGCTCTAATTGTTTCTTTCAGTATCTTCAGGGAACCTGTCAGAAATTCTCCCACGTTTGCAGCAGCCAAATACACAACTTTTCTAGCTATGTATCTATCTATGTCATAGGACAGGCTTAAAAAAGAAGCAGCAGTATTGATCTTTCAGAAATCTATACAAAAACTATTTAGGTTCATCTATCTTGGATACCATAATTATAGAGCACAGCTCTGGCTGTTAGATTCCTTGATACATGCTGAAAGTTAGTACTTTGAGTATTTATTTTCTCCTTCAGAGTGTCTCATTGCAAACTGCCCTAAAGATGTTCAGAGAAATCCACAAGTTTTCCTAATGGTTTACAAAACTGAAAAAGCCCATTTCTTAGTGTTTTTTTCTGTTCTGCAAGATGTATGTAACAGGTGAGCTCTGCTGGGGTCTGGAGGTATCTGGGCTCTGTTGTACTGACGTGGCAATCATTTGGGAGGTATCGTGGTGAAATGAATAAAGGAGACACAGAAGGCGCTGGGCCAGTTGATGCTGATGGCTCCCAAACTTGGGATGACACAGCTACAGCAACTGCCTGTGTGCTAATTTCTGCAGGAAACCTGGCCCTGCTTCTTTAGAGTCGTTAGAGTAGCAGGAAATTTACTTCTGCTACATCATCCTTCAAAAGAAAATGTCTACAACTAAAAACAAAACCAAAATGAATACAATAGAAGGAGCAGGATGCACTTATGCTTTTGGCTGGGATGGAGTAAATCTTTTTTATAGCAGCCTGTATGGTGCTATGTTTTGGATCTCTGACCAAAACAGTCTTGATAACAGACCGATATTTTAGTTATTGCTGAGCAGTGCTTACACAGCCTCAAGGCTTTCTCTGCTTCTTACCCTGCCCTGCCAGTGAGCAGGCTGGGGGTGCACAGAGGTTGGGAGGGGACACAGCTGAGACAGCTGACCCCAGCTGACCAAAGGGATACCCCACACCATATGGTGTTGTGCTCAGCAATAAAAGCTGGGGGAAAGAAGCAGGAAGTAGGAGACATTTGCAGTTATGGTGTTTGTCTTCCCAAGTAACTGTTATACTGATGGAGCCCTTCTTTCCTGGAAATGGCTGAACATCTGCCAGTCGGCGGGAAGTAGTGAATTAATCCCTTATTTTGCTTTACTTGTGTGTGTAGCCTTGCTTTACCTATTAAACTCTCTTTATCTTGACCCATGAGTTTTCTCACTTCTGCCCTTCTGACGCTCTCCCCCATGCTTCTGCCAGGGAGCGAGTGAGTGCTGGTGTGGGGCTTAGCTGCCTACCATGGGTTAACCTATAACAACTTATTTCTCTTTTTTTGCTGTCCCAGTCAGCCTTGACTTCATTTCACGGAGTTTAAGATCCCAAAGGATCATTGGTTCACCTTGTATGACCTTGAGCACACAGAAAGAAAGTGTAATTCACTCACAACCTGAAGTCAAAGATATTTGTTTGACTAAAGGTTTCCAGTGTGAGGAACAAGGGCAAGTTTAACTCGTGTAATTTGCTGCAGGGACTGGTCCTCACCTGGCTCACTGCTTCCCAGGTGCTCGTCCTAGTCCTCTGCCCCTGCAACACCCGCAGCTGCTCCAGCTGTTCCCCACAGCGCTCTCGGGAGTTTTGCTACACCTTGCAAACCTGCTGGGATCCTGCATCCTTTGGGCCTGTGTGAGCAGCTACCCACCACCACCCTGTCTTCTGCCAGGCAGGGATTACAGAAGTCCAGGGCCACAATCCTGGGTTACCTGCTGCTCTTTTATCCTTTAGTTCCTACCCATCGAGTCACATTGCTCTTGTTTGTTAGGGGTCAGAGTGCCTCAAATGCAAAATGAAGATGCTGTCAGCATTATTTCTGTGTACATATCCTGTTTTGGTCCCTTTTTCTTTTAGGTTCTGCCCTCCCTGTGACTTCTCCATGACCTTACCACTTGCTCTGAGTGCCTCTGGTTATTGTGCATCTATGCTCAGATGCTTTCCTGTTATTGCTTTACCTTGATCTGCTGCGTGTGTTCCCAGCAGACAAAAAACATGTGGGAGAAGGCTGAAGCTGTAGTCAAAATGCATTCATTTGGAAGAGTAGTATATCTGTCTGAGGGACAGGGGACTGAAAAAGACCTCAAAACCCAAAAAGTGTACTAGATATAAGACAGTATGTCCACAGGTTCCCATTTTTCTTCTGGTAGGGTTTAATGTGACAGTTCAGCTTACAGAGAAGATCTGGGTGCTGTCCTTCACCACTCTGTGCAGTGAGCATTCGCTCAGGAAAGTGGCTAAATATTACATTATCTATTACTAGAGACAACTTTGGAAAATATTCATCTACAGGCCTAGGACTGCCACCATTTTGAATTTTCACTCTTCATCTCGCCTGCTCAAAGCCCTTGTTTTCCTGGAGGGTGCTGTGTACCCGGGCGGCTGGTGAAGCTAGCGCATCCGCCGCGGGAGGCAGAACACAGCGAGGAGCCAGCCAGCTGTCTCCTCGACATTGATGCAGAGACCAGCCAGCAGCTCAAATCCCTTCTCCAGGTCCTGCTGATCTCCTGATGATATAATCACTTGATCAAGTCCCAACTACATCAAAGACCAAGACAAATCTCTGAACCACAACGTGCTCTTGGGACATCGAAATTTTTACGGTCAGGATGAAGCGCACAACAGGAGCTTTTACAGTCAGGATGGAGCTGGGAATAGAACATATTTGGATGCTGAGCATTGGCTACCAATATTCTTCATGGGAAAAGACCGGTCTGAAGTCGGATTCATTGTATAAAAATAAAAATTATACACTAATATACAATTGGGGGGTATTTGCTACAAAGCTATGAATATAGTTTAAAGCTGGAATGGACCACTGCGATCATCTAATCTCCTACAGGGCTTTAACTATTGGAATTCCCTCAATTAAAAAAATAATTGGACAAAATTTATTACAAGCCTGTGACTAATTATCCTCCTTGCTAATAAATTGTACTTTTATCAGTGAAAATTGAAATAAAGTATTGTAGTTCTATATTGAATGTAACATGGTAAAACGTTGCTTCCTTTTCTCATAAAACATTGAATTTACAGGTTAAAATTCATATCAAATTGTAAATATGTAAATAGAGATTTTCATTGTTGTGACAACCTTCAAAAATAGTCAAACACACACAGTGTTAGCATTATTGAAAACCTGAGTAGAAACCTGGTTTGTATCCAAAGTCAGTTAATCTCTTTCCAAAACACATTATAAATAAGAATTGATTTGGTAACATTTTAAAATTGTATTATCAAGAAAGCCAGGTCTAAACATACCATTTTAACTTGATTTGCCATTTCTCATTATCATTTTACTATTTATTTTGTCCCATTTTTCAATTGAATGACTTAAGTATTGCCCTTGAGATGCTCCTATTTATAGCATATCTTAGAATTTATTAGGTTCACAAAAATTCAGTCGATGATGTTGACCTTTACAAGAAAGAATCACTCAGACTCCTTAATTCCGTTTCACTGCATTGCAGTGGTAGCTATCTTTCTCCATTTTATCTAAATTTTACTTATTAATTTCACTGTTCTAGGCTGTCTCAAACTGGAGGACATTTTCCAGCTTCAGTTTTTCATAGCTTCTTTATTAAATGCAAATTTTCTCCTTTTGTAGTTTTCCTTTTCATTGAAAATTTAGGATAACAGAAAAATAAACTATCTAAGAAAAAAACGCTTGTTAGTGAGCTCCCATTTGTAAGGTATATTCTGCAAAGACAGAGAAGCCTTACCTTCTAGAAAAACGTGGCCAAATCCAGCCTAGGGCTAAAAAATAAACTGAAAGAATGACCATCTGGGTCACCGTACAGTAATGTGGGTTATCTATTTTAAAATGAAGACCAGGAGCACTAGAAATACCAGCAGAGAAGAGAAGAAAAAAATAAAATCACGCAAAACTGAATTAACTTAGTAGATTACGAAGAGGTTAAATAAAATGTCGGCACAGGGAGGAGCACACACCACTGAAAAACCAGCATACTGAGCAGGTAGTGTTACTGATTCACAGAAACGAAGGTGATGGCAGGTTAATTAACCACATTTCATGTAGCTGTAGAAAGATCACAAAAGGAGCAGGGACTCAGAAATGGTAGGAAAAGCTGCTGTATTTTAACTTTCAAAGCAGGAATTGGCATGGATTTGTGTTTGTAATTGCTGTCACTAACTGCTGACTGTTTCATTCTGGCGCTCAGGAGCATGTGCCCAGTGAGCCATGCCTCAACACAGAGGTTCATTTAAAAACTCAAGGGAAGCTAGAACGAGGGGAAGCCCAGACAGAACCACAATATTTACTCAACCAGAGCCAAATTCAAAAGCAAAAGCTCCAATGCAATGACATTAACAGACGGAAGAGGCAGGTATTTACCATGGTCATAAGGAGATTTTGCCACATGGAAGAGTCAGGAGAGCAAAGAGTTCGAGCCTTTCTTTCTGCTTTCTTACTGATTATAGAAAAGGCTGCAAAAGAGTTTCCTTTTTGCAAACATGACATCCTTTCCATCTCATAGGGTATCTCTGTCACCCCATAATCTTGGCTGCTAGGAGAGCCACGGGAGCAGGCAAGCATCCCAGCCCCACTGAAGCATCATGACACAAATCAAGTGATGTCCGGATCCAGACCCTGGAAAACTCTCCTCCTCTCCAATCAAGCCTACCAGTTTACAGCATGCATTTGCAGACAAAAGGACACTACCTCACAGATTCTGGGGGGACTTGTAACCATGTCTAAACTGTGTGGTACTCTAGGAGAAATCCAGCAATTGTAACAATAGAATAATTGTAATAAGAGAACAGTACCCAGTGTCTACCTGGTAATAGCAAATCAATTTATTTCCATACAAGATGGGATAAAATATAAAGACCCTTTCATTTTGTAAGACAGATTTAAACAGATCTGCAGTAATGAAATTGCAACAGAAAAATAAAAGGCTAGAATATATCTTTCTAAGCTATACTTATCAACTGAGATTTCCTCAGTTCCTTGTGCACAGGAGGTAGCTTCTGAGGCTGGGCTATTCACCTCCTCACCCTGAGGGCAGGAGTTTTCCAGACAGGACAAAACCTTCTCAGCTGTTATGGTTAGAGATGACTGTCACTGCCTGTCACCTTTGCCATGCTGGAAATTTTTTTTTCTATCAGCGTTTGCCACTCATTTTCTGTGAAAGTCACATGGCAATGTGAAAAACTAGGTTATTATCCTTTCCATTCTTCCTTGATGTTTCCATGAGTCACATATCCATTGGATCCCTCTGCTACTTTTCCCATGAGGGATATTTTGGGCGGGGGAAGGGTGAAAAGGAAAGGAGGGTGAAATTTGTCATCTCATAGACAAAAGTCTCTGGAGTGCGCTATTTATGGGACACATCCACCTTCTCACTGACCTTGCCTCCTTTGCACATTCATATATCCATTAGAATTTATTAACTATGAATACATTAGGCTCCAGGTGCATAACAAAGTGTCTAGAAAATGTATCTTAATAAAATATCCAAACAGCATGTCCAGATAATGCCTGCAATGTCCCCATATGTTTCACCACACAGATCACACAACTTAATATGTCCTGGTAATATGACCTGCAATAGGTATCATCAGCTACCTTCATTACCATTTAAGATAGGACAAAAAGGTAAGCTACCATTAAGTGTTTTCAGTTTTCTAACTGTTCTATTTTCTACTTAAAAGCATAATATTTTAATTAAGGGGGGGGGGTTTCCATTATGGAAATAACTTTGAAGGAACTTTCCTCCTGGTTGCTTAAGCAGGTTCATTACAATGCAATGCAATTTACCCAGCTGGACAGGTCTGCAGGTGGCCAGAAACCCATTAGAGAGGTATCTACCTACTACAGGGGAAACTAATATTCAGGAGACAGGAAATCTCACAGGGACTTCGATTTTGCCAGGCATTAGCACAGTTGACTGGGTAGCAGGTGGCTGGAAGCATAAATTTCCCTGTAACTTATTTATTAGGGCTCACTTGCCTCCCTTCTTTTAGAATTATAACGCGCTCTTGGCATTGATAAACCCCAGCAAGGGCACACTGTAAAGACACAAGTAGCAAAGTCTTGATAAATATTTTTTATCTATTTGACCTGAACTATTTGAGCCAAGCTGGAGTCTTATGTGGATTTTTTCTTCTTTTCTGAGGAGAAAATAAAGTATTCCTATGATGCAAAGCTCCTCATTTAGAAATAATATATAACTGCCTGTCTTCCTGAACAGAACAAGAGTCAAAGAGGAATTACATTCTTCTGTCCTGGCTCCAAACCTCCTTTCAGCCAGCTCTCTGCTTGGAAAACTCTCCATCAACTTTTTTTCCTACACTATAATCTGTTTTTCCTCTGTGCTTCTTTCCCCTCTGCATGTTTCCATGATGTTTTCTCTCCCATTAAAGCCCTAGACCCAGTGCTCTTTCCTGTGAAAATTATTTGAACCACAAAGTTTGGTTTTCAGTCAACATCCACCTGTGTACTGTTTATGTGTTTCAGTTATCTAGTGACCCCAAGGAGCTCATCCGCAGTTTACGTTTCCCGGGAAGGAAAGCTCATCGCCACACTCACCAGCTCTGAAGAGGTTTACTTCTCTGTATAATGAGAACACAGAAAAGAAGAACATTTTCTATTCGTTCTGGGAGGAAAAGCATAGAAAACTCTCTCATGAGCGCTTTGGGGCTAGTTACTCAAATTCCCTAGAATATTCTGAGAATTTCAGCATTAACTCACAAACACCAAGGTCTGCACGATTGCACCGCATCGCGTGCCCAGCGGCTTGTGAACCAGCACTCACGGCACCCTCAGCTTCACAGCAGACTCACCTGTTCTGCTAGAGCAAAGCACAAACGTTACGTTTAGACCTTTTTTCCACAGCTCATTCAAGACAATCTCATATTCCCTCTCCACCCCCGTGACCACACGTGCCGTGTGTGGCTGGCTGGGGGTTTGTCTAGGACGTGATGAGCTGCTCGGGAGAGCCCCGTGCTGCCAGGATCCCCGCTAGCTGACGCGGAGCTGCCGGAGTCCTCCCCGCTCCACGTGCCCCACGCGTCCCATGTCGCACGGTCTGACACACCGCTACCCCCCGTACTGCAGAAAGAGGTCCTGGAGGCTCCACGAGTACATGGAGAGCTGCGGTATCCATCTTCCAAGCCCAAAACCTTTTGGAAAAAGCATTGCCTTATGCAAATTCAATAAATACTTCTCCTTGCCCACTCCCCGCTAACACCCACACGTCTTTTCCTGGAACTCATAGTCTCCAAGTAAGCAATAGATCCAGAATGCTGATATAGTTACTGTAAGTGGTTTGGAGGATGGAAGTAGGTCTTATGTCTGCTTCTAAGAATTTTCATTAATAAGTAAACATATCCATAAATATTCAGAATAAAACAAGAGCAAGAAAGACATGCATTTCAGCCACTTGGAAGCAGGAAAAGCATGAAAGGATTTCTTTTTGCAGACTCTTCCTGTAAATTATATGGGAGAGCTGCATAAATCTTCTTTGACCTGGTTTAGCCATACACTGTGTTTTCCTGTTAAAATATTCACATACAATTAAGTATCCACAGGCAGGCAGGCAAACAGGAGCAGAGATTGTGGAGATGTAGGAGGGAGTCTGCCACAGAAAGAGACTCCTTCTCCTTACAATACAAATTACAAAAATCTCTAAAATAGTCGATGTAAATTTAATCTCTTGAAAACTGGCTTTAGTTTATTGTCATTTCCTCTGTCCTTTCTCCCAAATCACTCCAACTTTGCTCTGTTAAAGTTGGCACACAGAAAACAAATCATTACAGTTATTTCTCTTTTTCTCAGCCCTTTAGTACCACACACTGTTACTACACAAATCCTGCTGACTTTATTCACACATATCTCATCTAAATGACAGTCTAAGGCCTTTTAAAATGATCTGTTAAATAATAAACTCAACCACAAATATACAACCATTGCAATAAATTCACATTAGACATTCAGACACTATGGCAATAAGAGGTTAGATGACTAGAAAGACGCTCTTGAAGCCACTTAAAACACAATTACAAAGGAAATTCTATCAATCAGCTGTGTTTTCCCACTCTAAAAAATACAATGCGGTGTTTCTTCAGCACCTTCAGTTCTTTGTCTTCCTTCCATGTGGAAGAGAAAAGGGACGTTTTGCAACCTCTTGACCCCAAAGAAAATACTTGCCTCAGCCTCAGGGACTTCTGGGTTTGTCCCCAAAACAGATTCTTCATGACTGTGTTGTATGAATGAGGCCCATGTCTCCTTTGGAGTACATGGGGCAAACAAGTGTCTCCGACATCTGTGAAGCCCTGCCCTGATCCTGCATAACAGGGTTCAGCCACGAGAAGGGGTCATCACAGCATGACTATGGGCAGCCCTGGGCTGGTGTTTCTCAGCACGTTGGAACTGCCCAGACCAGAAGTTCCCTCAGCTTAAAACACACGTGGGGGAGAACAACTTCTTTGGACCACGTTGCGTTCAGAGGCAGAGACCACTTGTGTTTCCTCCCAAGCGTCACCGGGCACAACGTGCAGTCATGACTGATGGCAGGTCCAAAGCCTTTCTTTTGCTCCTTCCCCACCATGTCTTGTGTTTCCCACCGTACAGTGGCTCTGCATAGGTAGGAGCAAGGGAGAGCACTGCCTCGCTCAGACTGTCCTGGAGGCTTATGGTAAAAGCACTAGCCTGGGAAGCGGTGGATGTTTCTTAGCAAATGCCCTGCTTCTGAGCAGTGTCCTGAGCAGCTCCAAGGTAAGCAAACGCCATCACATCCTCAGCAACTGGGCACTCACCCTCAAAAAAACAATGCACTTAATTCCAAATCATCAAGACACCAACTGCAAATGGAGCCAAGTGTCAGGCACCTCTCCACCATCAGATACATCCTAAGACGTGGTGTTTGATGTTGACTAGTCTCAGAGCACTTTGTTCCACATGCAGGAGCCTTACATCAACCCACATAAGGCACTAAGCTCCCTATTTAAACAATGGAAAAAGCATTTCATTCACATGCTCTGCATAGGTCTTCAGATCAGAATCTGCCCTAATACCACATAAAAGTCCCTGAAGCTGAATCATCCCAAAAAATTTATTCAGCTTAATTGGTAGGAAAAACAGCTTTGCTCATGAGATCAACCCTTTGTGGAATGAAGTTGATGCAAGCTATATATTTTACTTGTTTCTTCTCTAATATGTTTTGTCATTTTTTTTAAGTCTTTCTATTGCTTTTCCCCCCTTTGCATTTAGGCAAAAGTATTGTTTAATATCTCATTAAGCTCAACTGAGAACAATCACAAGCTCCATTAGACCACACTGACAATATATGGCTTTAATTATTTTTTCATAGAAAACTCTCACACTGGAGGAGAGTAACAGAATGGTTGTGACATCTCGCTACAAATTCTTACGTGGGAGTGTGCGTGGTGGGAACGGGGCCTGGGGAGAGTTGATGGAGAGTCAGGAGAAGGCAGAACTGTTTTTCGGGGTTTTTTTTAAGGAGAAGAATCTTGGTGAAATATTTCTGTATACCACATATGCTAAAAGCACTTCCATCTTTAATGTCATCTGGTCAGAATTATACACTTGGCACGCACTAAAATCTGAATCAGGTCACCAGTTACTTCTTGAGATTATAGTCATACTTTTATTAAAACTTTTAAGCAGTTTTGAGCTGATAGGTTTCCACAACACTTAATTTGTAACCCATATTCTGCTATTCCTGTATTTGCTGTTTAGCCTATCTTATGGCACAGTAAAAAGTTCTGCCATCTGGCAGAACAATCACAACCTTCCAAATTAGAACATAATTCTATACTTTCTTGGTTTGTTTCCTTGGCAAAGTTTTTGCCACAAAATACAAATTCTCCTTACAAGCTAGAAAATATTTCCTGAGATATTTAGAGCCAGAAAAACTTTGGTACAAAGTGTCTCTTTTTACCAACTCATGTTGCTCCTAAAAGCAGGGAAAAATAGGCCTCAGCATCCTTAGTGCTCTTGGCTTTCACTTCATCAAGGCTTTTCTGTTGAAACATTCAATGTTGTTGATATGAGAATTCTTGTGCTGGCAAGACAGTTTTCCTCTTTCGAGGGATCATAAAATAGTGTTATGCATTGAGAGGATCTTTATTCATATCCTATGTAGTAGAGCTTATTCCACTGGCAAGGTTGCTGAGGTCTAAATCTTGGCTTCCCTTTTCCATCTCCAAGATATTCGCCATTACTTCATCTCCAAAGAACTACATTTTTTGCTCCAATCTCCCCTTCATGTACTTGAATAAAACGCTGGAATCCTCCAGTAAGTCAGTTTAAGGGCATACGTGCAACCTGTGTATGCCCCCGAGAGAAGCCAGCAGAGTCTGCGTGAAGTCTCCAGGTGGGATGAGGACAGCCGCACTCAGTTTTCCCACAGGCAAGAGGCTGCTGCCCACGGAGGTGTAGGGCAGCTTTGCAGCGGGTCCATGAAAGGCCAGGTGGAAAACTCTTTATTCCTTCAGCTTCCTCACAGTTTCCTGACATTTTTCAAACTACCTGGCTTGGTCGTGAACTGGCACAACACCATTGACCTTCTGACAATTTCGTGAGGGCTTCAGACCCATTGTTTCCATTCCAGACTCCACTTCCCTAAAACAAATAGTTGGTGTATAGTGAGTGTATAAATACGCACAGAACTCCAGAAATTTCCAGAATTGCAATTCAGTTGTTCTACGGTGATCTCTGGTTCTCAGGGGCCCTTAGCCCTTGCCAGTGAAGTCCTGATGGTGAGGAACAGATAACTTAATTACCTTGAAATTAAAGTTTCATCCTCAGTGTTGCCCAGCAATATGTGCGTCAGAAGCATTATGTTTAAAAGCCATTTGAAAGCATGGGAAGGTTGCCAGCTATTCAAATATTGTCATAGTTCTGATTTTTCTCCAGCTCCCCTGATAGGCCCCTGAGACCAGCCTTCCAAGGAGGAAAGACAGCTGGAATCAAGACATCTCCATTTATATATCTTGAAAACTTTCGAAGGAAAGAGCTGTACCTGCCTTCGGTTCGGGCATGTGGGTGCCCTCACTTCACACGGGAGAACAAGTGCCTCCCTCCACCCTCTGCTGCCTGGAGGCGGCAGCTTCCTATTGAATCAGAAGGACGGGAGCCTCACAGACTCCGCTTTTGTAACGAGGAGGCTTCTCGGGGTCTCTCTGATATGCCCGCAAGATTGCCATAGTGATTATACTGCATTTACTCTGGATTTCTGCCTCCTGGTCCTCACTGCGAAGGCTCAATCTGGAGCCCATGAAGCCCATGAAGCCACAGTAATCCTTGAAGGATTCACCCGTAAGCCCCAATTCATCTTTTTCACCATCACATCATAGATCTACCCATCCGCTCCAGGCCCATTACCTCTCTCCAGATTAAATCCTGCTGATGGGCAAAGGGCACCAGCTGTCACCTCGGCTGATGTGCCCTACTCGCGGGTTGGTTGTACATCCCTTTGCTGTGTCCCACCACTGCTTCCGCAGACTTTGGGGCAGGGCCTGTCATTTCGTACTGGGGGTACGTACAGTGGGGTCCTGCTCCAAGATGGAGGCTGCTAAGCTCTAACATAATAAAAATAAATAAACGAGACTCGGAGCAGCTCTTTCCTGCTTCACATTACAGAGCTCAGAAGATCTTTATGATACGGTTTCTTCTGTGTATGTTTGTCCAAGAGAGAAACTTACTTCTCACACAAATGTGACTGGCCATGATAACTCATCCTGAGACGTTTAGAGCTCTTTTCCTTGGAATTGTTCTCCATTTTAACATTCTGCATTCTATTCTGTGGAAGTACCTTCAGAGCTGTACAGAATAAAACAGGAAATGAAGGATTGCTGAGACCAAACAACGCGGAAGGTCAGAGGATAGGGTAAATGACCTTGTAGACATTTACCCTTCCCCTCCTGTCCCAGGATGGAGCAGCTCCTCTCTTCAAAGTGATGACAAAACTCCTCTGCACAACCCTCTCGGCATCCCCCCTTCCATCACTGCTAAAAATCCTCTGGACGCTGCCTTAAAGAAACTGCTCATTTGAGCTAAACCCCCGTGTTTGTACTGAAACACAGAAGTAGCTCATTAAACTTTTCTTAGATAAATTGTTTAGACTAAGTAATTCTCTCCTTTCCTCCCCTTGTGCTGCCAGCCTATTGTTTATAGCCAGCATTCCAGGCTGCGTGTGATGAAAATGCTGATGTGTTTCCTGAGTTACAGACCCAAGCTTTATCTCATCTTTCATTTAGGAAACTGGCTGCTTTATCATTTTATGCTGCTGTGTGCAATGTTTATTTTTTCCCCATTATTAACATTGTATAGGAGGATGTACCCAGCCCCATCAGCTGTTAGTTTTATTGTGCATACCATATACACACACATACACGAAAAAAAGGGGGAATAAATAGTGTAATAGTTCGGGGTAATCTACACACACAGTCCACAAATTCCCTTTGACGTTGGGGACAGCCTCTGGGTAACAGTGTCAGTGTATAGCTATGTCCTCCACACGCTATCTTGACTGTGGAGTTTGCTGGTATTCTCTGCTGTCTTTTACTTCCATTTTTCAATCAAAATCCCCAGGAATCCACAGGATGTGACAAGAAAAACTCCTGCCCTTTGCACAGACTTAATGATGATCACCTATTCATCTGGAGCCCTCTTAGAAAGAAATAACTCCTCCCCAGGTTTTCCTCAGTTTGAATTCCAGGGGAGAAATTACTAAGCAATGACTCACCTGATGGATCGTGAAAGCAGCAGCGGGGACCAAGGGTTACACATGAATCTTTGACTAGCTATTCTGGTCAATAACAAACTAATTGGAAAAGTCAGAGACATAGTCCATGATTTAGAGAAGCTATGTTTAAGAGAAAAGGAATCCTGAATTTCTGATAGGGTTTTGATTTAAATCCAAAGAATGCACAAGTGGTTAGGAAAAGGAGGCAGATGCTTATTCTTTTGTCTACAAGAGATATCTCTTGGGCTAGTTCAAGTGCAGGGATTTTTTTAATCAATTTTTGCAAAGCCTGTTTAACTTTTTGCTTTAACTACAGGAAGAGGTAAGTACTGGGAGAAAAACGTACTACAATATTAGAAAGAGAATCAGCAGAAGTTGTAGGGGTCAAAAGCAACTGAATTAAAAGATGTCATTGCTGTGAAAGTGTAAAATTGCCTGCTTTAGGCTGTGTGTTGTCTGTGAGGAGAGCTTCTAAACCTGAAACATTCTCACATGTGGTAGTCACCACAACTCTTTTCAACTACTGCTTTTATCAGGTATAATGGATTCATTGCATGCACACAGTGGATTGCCATGGATTTCTGAAGGATCCCAAAAATGAGGTTATTATACATTCCTAATGTCAGACAGTTCAATTATTTCTTAGTTATTCTACCAATTGCTGTTCTTGAACCACTTCTCTTTTAATAATAATAAGCATTTTTGTAATAATAAGCATTCCAACAATAAACATTTTCATTCTGAACTTTAGCTACAACCATAGAATACCCAGAAAATGAGTTACAAGTTCAGTCTTTCTTTCTACATTGTTTGTCTACATTTGCTATGTTAACCTTCCTTTAGGAAAGAATTATCTCTCAAAAATAATTTACATTTACATAAACTGGAAGAAAGGGGCCTGATTGATAAAAATATGGCCTGTCAAAATCCAGCTTGAACTTAGACTTGCTGTTCAAGTCTGCTTCCTTCCCTCCCCACACCCGGTAGTATTTTCTTTCTCTAATTCATATATTTTCAGTTCCATTTAATGTTCCCTTTCTCAACACCTCACTTCCTCATTAATGCACAGAACAATGTATGGTTTCAAATGTTTGCCCTGTGGTCATCCACAAAACTTACATAAGCAATGCCAGAGCTAAATGACGATCTCCAAGGCTTAGTTGTCTGAGACTTGGGCCATGTGGGTTCAATTTTCTGAATTTTCACAGGCTTTTCTTTATAACCTTGGCAAAGTTCAAACCACGTTGGTGTTACTGCATTCCTTGCAGGTTTCTCAGCTCTCCAGCCGTATTTTGTTTACAGCATTTAAAATTAGTCTCTTACTAACTGTGACACCCATCTCAAGGTATTAAGTTTAGCTATTTTTGGATCAATAAAAACAGACATACTGGAAGGGAGACATACTAAACCAGAATAGCTTGTAAAGATGTAGACCACTCTTCTTGTTGTGAGGATGGTACCTCCTGCAGGGCCCCTGGACACGAGCTCCATGCGGTCCCAAAACAGCATCTGAGCTACGCTGAATCTGTATTCAGACTTACACTACACCCAGCTGCAGCACAGGGACATAAAGTTCATTTGCTTTAAGGCAAACTTCTCTTCTTCAAGCTCAGGGACTGTCACAGCATTGGTGTCATCCTTGTTATATTCTAGTGCAACCCGCAGGCGACGTTTAAACCGTGGTACCTCCCCATAAGCTGGAAGGACTGTGTTAGCGCTCTCCCTCCCCCCGTCCCCTTCCCCCCTTCCCCTGCCCAGCCCTGGTGCCAGCAGCACGGAGAGGGCACCGAGCCTTCGTGGCCTCTCGCCCTGCAAGCGCTTTGCACGGGAGACAAGACGCGCGGTGGCCTTATCGGGCGCAGGGCGAGGGACATCCGCCCGTGGGAACCCTCCTCAGAACGGCTGCGGCATTTGAGGGACACTAGATGGCACACAACAACCGCTGTATTCCTTCCTTCTTGGTTCGGAAACCGAAAAGCGTCAGCCTGCAATGTGACTAAAGGACTGGGCGCAAACCATGAGTCTGAGCACGCTGTAAAAACCCACGGGGAAGACAACCTTTCCAATAACATCTCACCCCACTTCCTCCATCAGAATTATTATTTTTCTATTTATAAGTCTGCCGAACTTGGCAGCTTCAGAAAGTAAACGCAGATTTTATTTAGTGGCTTGTTGAGAAGCAAGCAAATACTGTCATTTCAGTACAATGTCAAATAATAGAGTGGCATGCAAAGTGAAGCCCACTTGGCTCAGCAATCTCTGCAATTCAAAAGACAACTGCTGGGACAAGATTCAAGCGATATAATAACCTATCACATGGATTCTGTTAAAGGATCTGTGTTTCAGTTTGTAAGTAAAATCAAGTACTCACCTTTACTCTTTCTATGCCAGTAAGTATTTTTATCTTGTCCTAAGAGATCTAGCCCAGGGAAATAGATACCTATTGCTGTTCCAACTTCTTATGCTTTATTCTATCAGCGCTTAGCATGGTTCTGTTTTAATACTGGGGGAAAAAAACACCCAGTAACAGTCTTTTGGTCAAAAGAATCCTTTACATTCTGTTGTTCATAAAAACACAGCATATAACCAGAAAAAGCATTTACAGGACTCTTCATGTTTTATTTCCAAAACATTGAAGCAATCAGTTCCTGGTGCCACTTTACAGATTCATCACATCAGCATAAAGTGGTGCAACTTCTGTGCATGGGCCAAGTTATGATTTAACTGAAAAGATGTGAACTTTCAACTTCCTGTGAACTGCTAGTAATTGGCACAGCTTCCTTCTTTGGAAAACAGGACCGTATCCATGATTACCTGATAGAGGTCTAATCCTAAACTCACCTAAGCAGGAAACTGCTAAGGCTAATTTACTGGCAGAAGGGTGTGAAACCTTCCTTGCTTGTATTAATGAAAACTAGCTGATGTAGTGGGGGGGAAGGGAGACTTGACTCTCAACAATTCCCCTTCTCCTCCTCAGAAGTGGTCTAGAAAGAGACCTAGTGGTCCCCTAGGAGGGGACTCTTCTGCGAAAGCAACCTGAAGCTGTAGAGTTAAGACCAGCAGAAAGCACCTGCCGGGTTGAGAGACTACTCCTCCAGAGGGGAAGGACCTTCAGTGCTAACCAGAGTCCCTGGCAGAGATGAGTGTTGGGGTTCTTTTTTACTTTCATTTCCGTTCATGTATTTTTGTATGTTGTGCATTTCGTGTTATCTGTTTTCAACTGTCTGAATAAGTAGTTTCATTTGTGTTTAACTTACTCTAGTCTATGTCAAGAATAACTTCCAAGTAACTGGCTGAACCTTATGGTATCCCAATCCTCCAGGATGGCAATTCTAAAAAAACAGGGTCCTGGACATCTCTCCCCTGCTTCTTCTCTTTGCCTCATATAATAAGGCATGTTTCCACATAGTCGCAGGGACCAATCTGATATGGAAAAACAGGTGCCTTGGGAAAAGAATTTATACCTGCAAGTATCATTGACCTAGAAAGTTCTCCAGCATTAAGTAAAAAAGAGGCTGAAGGAGCACAGATAAATTCATGGGATTTTTAAGGGACATGTAATAGTAATTATTGATACCTTATTTTCAGTTTTAAATTAAACTCCTTTCCTACCAAACATTCCTGCCAGTTTGAGTTGAGTAATATCTGTTTCAAGGATGCTGTGGTAAGAAAACTGATGAAAAATGTTTAGTACTATGTAAATCCATATTCTAGCTTACAGGATATACACTTCCAAAAATCCTGTCACAAAGTTGTGAGTGTGTGTTGACACTTTGCTGTAACAGCTGGATATAATTAAGGGATTGAAAGGAGCTAAGTGTATGCAAACAGTTCTCCCATCTTTTGTAAAGAGTCATAAATTTTTATGCTACTTGGAGCTGTAGTTGTTAATTGTATGTTTGTTGCTTGAAATGAATGGTATTTTTATTGGATTTGTTATTTATACGAAAGATTTCGTGCAAGACATTAGCTAAATTTAAGCCGTTTACATATCCGTTTCTTCTGTACTTCTTTCACCTCCCTACCATGCTACAAATTCATCTCATGAAATCCTCAGTTCTTCAGAAACAGATTTTTAACAGCATCACATCGGAACTTTAACATCAGCAAATTAATGAAGAGTGATTGCAAGCTTCCTAGCATTACGGGAACGATTGAACACGCCTGTCCCAAGCACAAGGACAGAGTGAGAAGCAACTTCAGGGGCCGGGATCATGTGCTTGGGACCAGTTGAATGCCAATCCAGCTCTACCACTTTCAGAGCTACACTAGTACCTCCAAGTGACGTTGACCTGTTCCAGTTGTACTGAGCTGGTGGGAAATAAGTGAAATAACAAAGAATCACTCCTTTACAAATGCATTGAGGTCTCGCAGTCAGATGCCTACCAGCCTGTCTGACAATGCCCTTGGGGTCTACCTGCATCTTTAACATATACACACCTAAATACTTTTCACTAATGTTCTATGGTAATTCTTGAAAATTGGTCTTAGGGCCTTAGTAGCATATCTTTTAATAAAACTACACAGAAATTAAATGTTCATCTTTTTCCTAACACTTTCTCTAAACATATCCTATTATTCTACTCTTTATTTCATTCTACCTAGTGTACAAGAAAAAGTAAAAAATGCGACTTGGTCACAGTCCAGAGGAAACAAGAGCAGATTGGAAACAGGAGCGGCGTGATCTAGGCTGCAAACTGGCAGCAGGCTTCAGGCTGTGAATTGAAAGCACTAAAAGAACATGCAAGGGCTGTGGTGGGCTCCCCGTCAGTCAGTTGAGGCTTTCAAGCGAAGAGTGGAAAGCTCTCTGAAAGATATGCTTTATTCAAACAGGCATTTATGCAAGGCTTGTGTTATGCAGGAGATAAACTAGATGATCTCAAGGATCCCTTATGGCTTTACAGGCTATGAATAAAGAGTCTCTTTCACTGTAACAGACTCAGTATTTCAGCTGCTTCGGACCCAACGTGGTGTTAGAGGGCTGCTACAAAGCAGGAATTGTGTCAGATCTCCTAATGCTGGATGGGCCCAGCAGAACACAATGGGGGACAAGCGTGTGAAAGAAGTTCTTTCAGGGCCCCATCAGGTCAGTTGTTCGAGCACAAAGCAGTGCTGAGTAAAGAATTACAGTATCTTTGTTCCACTCTCACATTATTAATCCCTTTCACTGACATACCCGTGGACCCACTAAATGTGATATTATGGCTGCACAAACATGAAGGTTTCCAAGACTGGTGAGAGGTATATAGGTCTTCTGCTTTGCCATTTCATGTAATTGTTACTGTATGGGGGAAAAAGGGGGAATTCAGAACAGAGTTGAACTTGGTTTACAAGAGAATCTTTCAGACTCAAAAGTTGAGCAGAAAAGTGATTTGTTTTTAAAGGGCAAAAGAGAAATACTGACAGGTTGTCCTCTCTGAATTCCAAATTAGACAAAAACTGCTCCTCTAATGCAAGCTAACAGGTATTAGTGTCTAGACAACAGAAGAACAGGGTTATAAAAAAAGATCACATCTGACAAATGAAGACACTTTGTTTCTTATTATAAAAATGAAAATAATTTCATGGCTGTAATCTGCAACAACTTATTTAATTTTAGGAAGCTCTTGTAACAGTAACTATGATATCTTAAATGGTGAATGCAAGTTGGCTTGCCTGTAGCTTCTGCAGTATTTTTGCCTAATATGCAGATATGCCTAAACTAGCTCTTCCCCATCTACTTCAGATATTACAAGGAACATAACCATAACACCACAGAGCTCAACTCAGTTAACCACAGAGCCTTCCTAGGTGTGTACTGCAAACCATTCTAAGTTTCATTTGGCCATTTCTGTAGAACTATCAAGCTCTACAGAACTAACCAAGCTAATTTCCATTTGAAGCCACCTCAGATGATTTTTCATTTAACACTAGTTACAGCAGTCACTGAAACACAGGCATACTCAGAGTGGCTGGGGATGAAATACAAAATAATTCTGAACAAATAATTCCGATCTGGAAGACAGAAGAGTACATGTCCAACAGGAAAACTGTTGTAAGTCTTATTTAAAGTATTTATTACAGGTTCAGAAGAGGGATAAACAGTACATTTTGAAATGAAAATTATACTAATTTAGAATGGGTTGCATATCTACAGCTCTCATAAATCACCAGTTATTTCTGGAATGTAAAAAATATCTCAAGCAGAAATATTTGCTCTCGTAATCCATCTTCAAAACCTAAATTCTTGTCTTGTTTACTGGAGTAAACTTCAGTTCAAAGGTTACTTCTTGACGCCTTTCAAAAATCAGCATATTACGTTTGTCCTTCTTGGTGTAGCTTAGCTTTATGGGTGTTTATGCTTCTCCTGTTCATTAACATTAGGGATAAAGGCCAAAGTCCTCAGCTCAGCAAGGCAAAAGCTAGGGAGAAGTAAAAGAGGAATGGTCCCGGTTCTGGCTGGATTTTAAGCATGCACATTCTTTCTCTCTTCACCCCTTTTTTTTTCCCCTCTTGCTGACAGCACCACACCAGTTCATGAGTAAGAGCTTCCTCTTTGTTTCTGCACCCTCATTTCCTGCTGCTTCCACTCTGTAAGTCTCCTTCAGGATTTTCAAAGTGTTTTTCCACTCAGACTGGGAGAATGCATTGAACTGAACAGATGGTGGGGGAGACAATGTGGAAGAAGACATAGAAAAGGAAGTATGAGAGAAAGAGATGAGAAGGTATGGAAACAGAAAGGGCAGGTATAAATGAACTTAAGAAAATGGGAAGAAAGGACATGAATAAACAGAAGAATGAGTGGAGTGGTGAACAGCAAAATAGAAGCAAAAGGGAGGCTCTACTGCTTCCCATCATTCCTGAATACTGGTCCATGGAATGAAAAAACAAAACACTCTAATATCCATTATTAGTTAGAAAATTAAAACGGGTAATTTCTCCAAAATCTAGCTGAGCTGCTAGTGTCATATGATGCAGACAAATCCTCCAAACGCTGATGCTACATTGGCATGCAGAGGTTCTAAGGTGGATTTAATGAGTAACTAAGGAGCACAGCTGTAGGTGTAGGTCTTAAGAAAGCCTTGTATTATACAATTTTGTGTCTTAAAAATAGATAACTTCATGGTGTGGCTGCAGCTCCAACGCTGTGTGCATCTCTGATCTCTCAATGAAAAAATGGAATGGTTACTTGTACCACAATTCGTGTAAGACTGTCTTAGAAAGCAGGACACAGATCGCTACTGATCTCACATCTGCATCTCAACATACAGCTTCAGGTATGTTCCTTGCATAAGTTATGGGGTTGAGATATTTCAGTTACATTTTTTAAAAATAGAAACCCCAGACTTTCTGTACATGAGAAAGTAAATGTCCAAAACTAAAATAATGTGCCCCCAAGCAGTTTTCCGTACAGCTTCTGTACAAAACTCCCATAACAAGACAGCAAACATGGGTTTGGGGCTTGCTTTGCACTGTCCTGTAATCATCCGGTTTGAGAAGGCTTCTCATTTTCCTAGAAAGGGACTAGGAGGCCAAGCCACAAACATTTTCAAGAGTCAACCCTTTTCAGGCAAGTTACTCAAAAAAAATTAAGGGGAAGGGCAGTTTCTCCTCTACTCACAGATCAGGTTAGTCAGGCAGACAAGTCCATTCTAGTAGCACGTAAGGATGTCTGAACATGCACTAGCAACCTGTGTACCGAATCCTGGGCTGGTAAGCGCTCTTCGAAATGCGCCGTGCCTCTCCTTTTCACCAGTATTTAAAGCAAAGTGCAAGGCAGTATCTCTGCCGCTTTTTAGAAGACAAAGGCACCTACTGGGACAGTTGAAGCTGATGGGTGTTTTCTGTCAGCAGTTCAGTCTCCCAGAGCTCCAGATAAACCTTCTGAGCACCCAGGGCTGTGCTACCTACAGGCTTGCTCAGTGGATGCAAGCTGAGGCTCTCTTCACACGGGTCTTATCCTGCAGCCAGATCTGCAGCTCTGCAGAGCCCTCCAGGCTCTGGATTTCCACCGCTCTGGGCTCCAGGGTCCATCCCTACAGATACAGCTGCAGGATCAGTGCCTTAGGCTGTAATTTTCTCAGGGCATGGATGGTGCCTTCCTTTTAGTCTTATTTTCTGTTTGTAGACTGCCATCACATAAATGACACCAATAACAAACTTGTTTCTTCCTAGAGAAAGAAGAAGTCATGGCTCTTGGGTCATCTTTTCCACCTTTCTACTGCATGCTTCCATCTGGAGTATTCCAGAGGACTCTGTAAATGATGAGGCATAGAGGTTATATTTCTAGAGTCTCTTCTACAAAGCAGTAAACCTGGGAAATTTTTTCCTTGTACTTGTCCAAAAATAAGTTTTTGCTCTATTTTAGTTATTCTTGCTTCTAGTATAAGCTCTTGGATACTCCTAGAAAATTCCTCTCCCTCCTTGATGTCAGTGCCCTTCAAATACTTGTTGGCATTAATCCTCCTCCCTCCATTTTCTAGCCAAATCCTGCATATTTAGATTGTTTAATTGTCTTACAAACATTGTAATAAAAACTCAGCAAAGGGGCAGAAATGTCTTCAGAAATCAAGTGCCTATAAATTTTACAAAAACAGGCAGAGGAGTGAAACCTGCCAAATCTCCTCGCAACGGCTGCAAGATCAGCTGATGTCCTGGTAGGCAGCAGAAAATGTATTTAGAAGTAAATCTACAGGAAGAGGGAATATATTATTGCTTGACAGCAGGAGAGGCTTCAACCAGGGCTTGTCCTTGTACACCAAAAAATGTGAGGATGATTATACCACAGCCACTTAATCTCTTGCTGTGTCTCCAGCAACGATCAATAGCCTCGGGAGGAACCAGAGCAAGAGACACGGCCACTTCCCCAGACTTCTCGCTCCGGAGCTGTGTGGCCCAGGGTTCCTGCTCTTGCTGCCTCCGGGGAAAGGATGCTGGAAGCTCCAGGGAGCCAACGCCTACATCACAATTTTTATGACAGGACAGAAAAGCAAAACTCTGCTTACAAGCTCTATTAAAACTGTTATTTAAGCTAAAATTAGCCCAAGGTGACACTAAAAGATAGTATCTCCTATCTCTGTGTTTGGCTCCACAGCAAAAGCAAAGGGATTTAAGCAAAAGCTAATTAGAAGACAACTTTTGCAACCGAGTTTTGTCCAAAAAAAAAAAAAAAAAAATCTGCATTGTTGAATGTGAAATGGTCTGTCTGGAATAGCTTTTATTTGGCAGGCCTTTGCCAAAGCCAGGGTTTCTGAGGAAGCCCGGCGAATGTGGGTTGGGTAACACCGGAGGCAGCGGGGCTTTAGAGCCTTGTAGTCAGGTACAGCTGTGAGCTGGGAGACGGGCAAGTCCAGCAACTTCTGGCTCACCAAGATGTTTTCAGGCTAAGCTGGAAAAAAAAAAAAAGGGTTTTTTTTTTAAATAAATGTGCTGCAAATGGAAAGTCTTCTTTTCAATCAGTTGCAATAAACTCAGCTGACGCTATCTCAGTAGTGATGTACGTCTCTCCACTGCTGGACTCTATTTGGTGCAGTGATGAAGAAGAACGCTAGTTTCAGGTCTGTTGGCACTATTTCAATTTTCAGAAAATGATGGGAGGGACATTTTTCCTTTCTTCCTGCCCAAGAAAACAAGAGACAGGAGGAGAGCCTACTGCCAGCCATACCTTTTCCCCACTCTCCAGTAGAGGATTAGTGTCTCTGTAAACTAAACGTAGGTATTTTTAATTCTCTTTAAAAAGTTGTTACCTCTTTTTTTATTATTATCTGTGTGTGAAGAATTCTGACTTGTTTTAATGAAATCCAATTTTAAAACTATTTTGGCAACATTTAATGGAAAAAAAAATCATAGCATAACCACTCACTTAACAGTATTAAAATGAGACAATCCTACATGAAGCAATGCTGCCCTGCCTTGCAGAATTATTACCCAGAGGAAAAGCACACCACACCTATTGTACAGTTTCTATCTTCAGAAGCCTCTGCCAGGACCTTTAGGGTGCTGTTTTCTTTCACTGTTTATGCAAGTGAGTAACATAAAAAATAAGGAACTCATTCCGTATTATTAAAATAAAAAATGAAAACAAAATGTAACACAAATTAGTTATTTAAGGTATTAGAAAAAAATCAGTTCTGTCATTGAAATATAATTGAAATAATTGATATAATTGAAATTGAAATAATTCAATATTCAATATATTGAAAGAAATATAATTTTTCAATAGGCCCTACATTTTCCATTTTTGTTCTTTATACTGCTATTAGATGAAAAATATACTCTGGCTAAGGCACCAAACCTCGCAGGGAGCTCTAGATTTAGGGGCTCAGAAGAAAATGGGCCCAGTGTTTGCAAAAACAGCTGCTCAGGATATCTTGCAAAACCAAAACCATGCTTGATTTCTACTAATTTCCCTTTTCACTATTGCAATTTGACTTGGTCTATGAAGCCAAAGGACTCCAGACTAAATGGGTTTACCCAACTATTACAATCAAACTGGCAATTTCTGATAGTCATGCGTTCTGGTTAAAGTTCATGGACTCGTAAAGGACCTAAAAAAAATCCTCTGCACAGTAGAAATGTGAGGGGAAAGACTTGGAAGTCTGTCAGGGAGGAAACGGCTGGATTTACGCTTTAACAGATCCAGTGGTTACAACAGAGATGTGGATGAGGACAACAGCTGGAAACAGAGCTGACACCCCCCAGTTTCCATGGAGTTTCCACCAAGCCCTGTTATTTATTCAGAAGCTATTTTCCAGGAGAACAGCCAGCCAGCCTGCAAAAGTGTTTTCAAGAAAATAAGTTTCAAAGGATGGTGGAACAACAGAATAAGCAGTCCACAGGTACTGGCGGCTAGGGTTACCTAAGTTGTATGTTTCTATAATTTCAAGCTGGTGATAGTCCGTTAAAAAGTAGTATATATGCAGTGTTTCTACTTTGTATGGCCAAAATATATTTCTACACTATTTGCTCAATTTTTAGCCTGGTTTAACATGGACACATGAAAGTTTTTTCATCCCATCACTAGAAACAGGTGTATGTGTGCCCCGTTGTATTTGGACTGGTTAGTGGATTTCCAGCAAATGCGGAAAGAGACAAGACATGAATATTTTTGGTTGCCTGAGGAATACTTTTTACAGAAGAATGTATCTTGAACTTCTTGAACTACCAAATGGCTTTTTTTTTTCTTCTTTTCAAGGGATGCCCTTCTTCCTTCTCTGCCCTCAGATCTACTCAGACGGATTTTTAATTACAGCTGCTTCTGTCCGGTGCTGTGAAAGCCTTGTCCAAAGCCAGAGGTTGAACGGGGAAAGGGGCAGCACGAGACGAGACATCCAGGAGACACGAGATCTGGCCAGCAGTAGCCAAAAAGAGAGACAGTGGTAACCCAGCGGCTGGGAAAGCACTCCAGCAGAGGCATGGTGCTTTGGGCAGCCAGAGACGGACCGAGGCTGACGGCCGGCAGCCTGGGATGAGGGTTTATGTGGAGGCTGACCCGGGGAGGGGAGGGCTTTGGGCGTGGGGCACAAGGATTAGAAAAAGGGTTGTGAAACAAAAAGTTTGGCAGTCATCGTGGGACATTTCCTCGCTGAGGTGACTCGAAGCAAGGGGCTGATATGAGGAAAATGGTGTAAGCACAGGACTGCTGCGCTATGCCAGCAGCACAGCATCAGCCTTCATGCTGTCCAAAATAGGGTTCTGTGACCCTAAATATAGCAGTCGGCATGCTGCTGCCCAAAGACCACATGGGAGAAAGGAAGAACAATCTAGTTGCACAATATGTTTTGATATCAAATTGAAACGTTACCATAGCTCATTTAAAAAGTAAGGAAACCATAAGGATACAAACACTCAGCAGAACACGCTTCACTAGTTTCTCACGAACACACGTGCTCACTGAGGTTCATGTTTTCTCTAGAAAAATCATGAGTAGTTGTGACATCCAAGGGCCATCTGGTAGCATCAGTTATTATCCAAAATCCAGTGTGACAGGTCTTACTTATTTCCAGAGCTAATAGGAACACCAGAGGGGTATGAAACATGGGAACTTAAATGGTGGTGAGACATGTCACTCTTCTTGGAGAATGTTGTAACAACACTGCTAAAGAAATCAAAAGGAATACTGTTTTTGTCCTGAATTTAGCCCATAAGGTCTAGCCTTTAATGTTTTAAGAAATCATTGAATAGCTACTTAATTTAGATATTTAAATGTTCTGAATCAATATTAAAACCAGATAATATAGACAGTTACCCCTCTGAAACAGTTCAAAAAAGAAGCTTTTTTAATGCAAAAGAGAAACTGGTTGCTCCCTAGAAGAGGATGACAGCAGAAAACTTGAAAATCTTTATAAATCGTGTAAGTACACATATATATACATGTTTCTCTATGCATGTACGTATATGTACAGACAAACAGAAGGCCAACTGTACCCTGGGCCACATCCAAAGCAGTGTGGCCAACAGGTCGAGGGAGGTGATTCTGCCCCTCTACTTCGCTCTGGGGAGACCCCACCTGGAGTCCTGCGTCCAGCTCTGGAGCCCTCGGCACAGGAAAGACATGGACCTGTTGGAGCGGGTCCAGAGGAGGCCACAGAAATGATCAGAGGGATGGAACACCTCTCCTGTGAGGACAGGCTGAGAGAGTTGGGGTTGTTCAGCCTGGAGAAGAGAAGGCTCTGGGGACACCTTATTGCAGCCTTCCAGTACTTGAAGGGGGCTGATAAGAGAGATGAGGACAGACTTTTCAGCAGGGCCTGTAGTGATAGGACAAGGGGTAATGGTTTTAAACTGCAAGAGGATAGATTTAGACTAGGTCTAAGGAAGAAATTTTTGACGATGAGGGAGGTGAAACCCTGGCACAGGTTGCCCAGAGAGGTGGTAGATGCCCCATCCCTGGAAACATTCCAGGTCAGGTTGGACGCGGCTCTGAGCAACCCTGGTCTAGTTGAAGATGTCCCTGCCCACTGCAGGGGGTTTGGACCAGATGACCTTTAAAGGTCCCTTCCAACCCAAACTGTTCTACAATTCTATGAAACAGGTCAAGGTTTAGATTCCATTCAGACAATAATTAACCCACCTCTTTTTCCTCACTTCAAGAAACATAAAACCAGAAAAATTTGTCTTTTATTTACCAGTACTGGAAAGAAAGGAAGCTGACAGGGGGTGACATCTAAAACTTAAGGAACCAGATGGAAGAATTCACATTCCTTCCTCAGCCAGGAAAGCACTCTGTGCCATTTGGGGAACAATCTATCACTGAGTATAAGCTTGGGAAATTAAACTTTAAATACCACATGCTGTGAGAAGCCAGTCAATGGACTCCTACATGAAACTATCTACATGTTCTGTAGTGTGGTGGATGAGACCTCCTCTGTCATATAGCAGATCATTTAATACAACTGTCCTGGGATTTCTTTTTAGACATAAATTATGTCTAAATAGGTGCCTAAGTGCTATTTTGCCTCTTGCACCAGTCTACTCATAGTTCCTCCTCCAGTGATCAACAGACTGAATCAAATTTCAGAGTATTGCAGAGTCAAACTGTAACAAATAACTATTTTTGAGTGCCAAAAATATGCAATTATCCCATAATTGAGCACTTATTTTACTAGGTGACTCAGTAGTTTCTGCAAAAAGATAAAATTATTAAAATGAACTAGTGAAAAAAAATTCTGTTAAATTAGCCTATATTTCTGTATTCCAGGAAAAAAACTCATTTCCAGAAATACCACAGTGCCCTTAAGGCAGTAAGTCCAGTAAGAAAAAGACAGTTAGATGATACAAGCAGCTCAGTATATGGATTTATCAGTGCTGTGTCACTTGGTTTTACTCTTAACAACTGAATCGGAGCAAAAGACAAACCTTCTGCTGCAGGTAAAGCGTCACAAGCAAGTCCAGACCTTTTCCCACAGGTGAATCAAGTTCCTGTTTGCACTTGGAAGTCAAGGCTGCTCCCAAGAGTATGACTGAAACAAAAATGTCCAGTTAACAAGAACTAGAACCTTCATTTTCACTTCAGTCCTGTCCTTTCCCAACAAAAAATAAAAAAATACCACACACCAACAATACACTACTTGTATTCAGTTTACCTCCACTAAAAAGGACAAGGTGCAACAGATTAAAGAGTTACAGAAACACCCAAGAGCTGCCTGGTATAAAATTAAATTTTAAATAAAGGAGAATAAACAAGTCACTTGAAAGCCTTAAACATTTTATATAAATAACCTGTGATGCTATACAGAATCAGCTGAGCTGCAGGCATCATCTGCCCCAACCATGAGTCAACTTGAGTCAGTTCAGTGTACTTTTATGGTACTATCATAGTCAGAAAATACAACTCCTGGCAGCACAAAAGAAGTGTCTGAAATATGGAACAAGTATTTGGTGTGAAGGCATTCTCTACCACAAGCTTGCAATGAAATTAGTAGAATAAATAAAATGCCAGCATACTTAACATATCTGTCTGTCTATTTTTAGCCCAAAGAGGGGACTGAAATCAAGGCATAAAATGAAAGGCAAATCACGTGCTCTTGAGGCCAAATAATTTGAAACTCACTGTGAACTGTTCCTTCCGCACAGCAATTCTCTGACTGTGCAAAGAAGCACTATGGCAATATGGATTCAGTAAACAGGGAACGCTTCCAGCTGGCTGCGTCCCTCCCGCTCCCAGTATGTATAACATCCGGGCTGGTAGAAGCTATATTTGTGTTTAAACATGATAAGACTGACTTATATTAGAGGAATGTTTCTGATCAATCAATCGTGCTGAACAGCCAGTGACTAAGTGGAAATGCTTCACGGAGAGCACTGCCGAATAAGAGCTGAGTAAGAAGTTAATAAAACTTCAGGACGTGGCCAACAGTCTCTAATCGACTTAGTAGACAGCATGCAGCTTCCTGTAACGCTCAAACTGGGCACACACGCATTTCTTCCAGTACTCAGAAGAGTCCCAGTATTCACAATTGTGGAACATAAAAGTAGGGAGGGTTCGTCACACTTAACTGTGCCAATAAAAGTTAGTTGCCAAGTGCAAACTGATTATTACAGTCAACAGAAATATGAGGCTTCTCGGGCACTTATCTTCAGGCAGCATGAATCACTCTGTCCACCGACTGTGGTATCAGCCTAGAAACTAATTAGCTGTCTCTGGGCGAGATAGATCCCACCGAAAGTCTGGTGCTGTCTGCTTGTAGGATGGATCCTCAGCGGATGTTCTTTGTCAATCTGTCGCTAGCTATGGGTCCAGTGGAGCTATGGAAACCAGCGGAGGCGAAGATCTGCTCCTAGGTCTTTGCCAAGTTTACAATCCGATGGCCTGAGTACAACAGATCTGCTCTTGAGGACTCCTTGCAGAATAGCTTTATAGCGCACAAATAAATATTTACACCAGTAAAACATTTCCTTTGGCATTTGAAAAATAATAAAAGAAAGTGCTTGAATTTAAAATAAAGTGTTAGTCTTTTAAGATGTTTTCATAAAGAAAAGCTTAAAAGGAGGGATTTTGTGGACAAAAAGGCTACAGTGTATTTTTTAAAAGACCTGTGTTGACAGTAAGGTCAGAAGATGTTAAATTATCAGAACGGATGTGTTTCAAAGCTACTGTAATATTTACTATTAATCATGGCTTTTAAACTTACTATGTTGGATCTGCTTAGACGTTGAAATGACACAACCCAATTTTAATTTAGGGTTCACATGTTACCTCAATGCTATGGCATCTGAGAGAATTATATAAATTGAATAGCAGCATCTTTTTGTTTTATAGCTTTTTACAATGTTAGCATTGCAGTACTTTATTTTAAGTCACTAGGAAATTCATTAATGTCACCTCAGCAATGTCCCCGTAAACCTACAGAACTAATGTCTAACTATTAATGCCTTCAGTCAAGCCCAAATTTCTGTTTATAACCCCCTTTTATCTATTACACAGCTTTGCTATATTTATGCATCAGGCTGAAAAAAAAAAATGGACCCACCATTTCCAGTAGTGTAAAACTAAGATACAAAAAATGAAGGTGAAATAATTCCTGCAACATCCCGTCCTTGGGGCAAAGGCCTTTGAGCCATTAAAGGTATCCTTGGCCTTTCTTATGGTAGCTTAGTAAATCAGGCTACTTTATGAGACTGGACTACCTCAGTAGTCACATATATTTGTTAGAAGCTTCTTAGCACTTGACGTTTTCCAAAGCTTTGTCTATAGCAAGCACACTCCGATCTGGAACGGTAGCAGCAGGGCAGAGTTTTCTTGGAACCTGCAGATCCATCTTCAGAGGACATTGTGTGACCCAACTGCCCTCAAAATTCATCTTTCCTGAAGGGGAATCGGGGACAGATCAGTGCAGCCAGAACACGTAAGCACGAAGGCGTAGGTGCCACTGGTGAAAGGGACGGCTCAGAGTCCACACCACGGACCAGAACGAGGGGACTATTCAAAGCAGATGAGGAAATCTGGAAGGTCACAGATGAAAATGGGGAGGAGGAAAAGGAAGGACAGGGTAAGATGGAAGATGGATCATATAGGGAACATGTTTTTCGGTGATATAGGTACTAGCCAAGCAAAGGGAATTAAGATTCACATTTACTAGTTTGAAGACAGTTTAATTTTAGCTAAAC
The DNA here is from genome assembly GCF_000687285.1 of Phaethon lepturus. Classification (NCBI taxonomy): domain Eukaryota; kingdom Metazoa; phylum Chordata; class Aves; order Phaethontiformes; family Phaethontidae; genus Phaethon; species Phaethon lepturus. The sequence goes on along the minus strand of NW_010524701.1, from coordinate 7,093 downwards.
CTCAGCTGCAGCAGAAAGGCAATGCCACATATTCAAGTATGTGGTTACAGAAAATACCACAGATCCTGAGTAAGATCTGAGGCAAAAGGATGAAAGCCAAATGCCTTTCCACCACCTCAGCAATGGGACATCCAGCATGCCCTCATAGTAACTCTAAAATACTTTTTTGGCATGAACTAGACTGATACATTCACCTCCTTGTGATGTTCCACCTCGTTCTTTTTGACCTTTTCTAAAAAAACTGCTTGTGAATTTTTCCACTACAAATTAGTTCATCAACAACTATCTTTTCACTTTCATTCCTTTCTGGCTCATTACACCCAGATGAAATCAAAATGGAACTTTGTGCTTGTAACAGTTATAATGTCAGCTGTGGCCAGAATATCCTACTGCCAAGGATGCTAGCAAACTACTGCAGTTCCACACCCAGGATTTAATTAGCGATGTATTTCATTTAAGAGCCTGCACCCGCAGACTGAGAAACGGAATTCTTCTCTTGATGAGTCCGGTGAGTTATACAGTTTACTGTTGCAAAATACTGCAACTGCTGGCAGAGTGGTAAAGAAGGGAAGAAAAGCTGGGTGAATAGCACAACAGAAAGAGAGAATTGCTTTGTATTAGCCTCTGCTTAGATGACAAGGTAGTGGGATAAATCAATATTCAAGTAAAACTGCTGTTAACATCCAGACGTAACCTCTTAAGAATAAGAAAATTTATGACACTTGTGTGAAAAAGAGGACAATATACGGGGATAGTTGAGAGTGTGCAAGTGAGAGATTTTGGCTGTAAATCACTGGCATCTTCATCCAAATATCATTACTGCTGAAGTGTTCTAGGTAGGAGTCTAGGAAATGTTAAAAAAATGAGTCAGTGGAACAAATTATTTGAAGAAACACAATCATGAGAATACATCCAGGTGGATAAATAAGAATAGTCCAGGGAGGATAAATTGAGGGGTTCAGAACAATCTCAGCATAGGACTCTCTTCTACTTGACAGAAATAGTATTACAAAAATATTATGTTCTTCCTTTTTTGCCACTGTTTTCTGTTAGAACAGCCAATCACCTTATACAATAGTGATTCTATTTGCCCAAATCTCCTTTCCCAGAGGTACCATTTCTATTTATTTCCTTCAGACTTTAGTTGTGCAGTTTCTTGCCTTCTGGTCTTGCTTAAAATCTGCTGTTTTCCACATAGCTCCCCTTTCCCCTATATACCAACGAACACAAAATCTGTCCTTACTCCTGCTCTTAACAACACAAATACTCTCACTGCTAGTAGGTTGTTTCCCTCTCCTGCTTTTTCTGCAGCAGGTGATATCAAAATCCTCCTCTCTCATTCCTATCCCTCCTCTCCTCTACAAAAGTCTAAATTTCAGTAATTTCATGCAGTAATAACTACTGCATTGAGCTTAAAATGTTGCCACGTGTCCCTCATGGCAAAATTGAGGCAGAAGAATTCTGTAAAGGAAAGCTCTCACAACCCTCCTTGCACACTTTTTTGGGGGCAGTGGAATTAATTTTTTCCCCAAATGAGCATGAGCTGCTTGTCTAAGCAGTGGGAGTCCCCTGAGAAGGAGGGAATGGAATATGTAGGCATGTGATCACAGAGCCTCACAGAATAAAAGCAGCACATGGTAAGAATTAACTAACTGCTGAATCTCAGAAAGTTATTGTACATTCAGAATTATCATCCTTTGGGGATACTTCTAATCTCCCATAGGCATCTTTTCTTGGGTAATTAAACACTAAAATTTCTTCAAGCCTGAAGTTTTTAAATCAAGTTCTCTAGAAAACATGCTTTAGTTCAAGCAACACAAGGAGCTGGTGCAGAAGTTCTTTGTCCTGTGTTATCACGATCATAAGTGTTTCCTTTGAACATAAACCTCCAAGACTTTATTCTCCTCACTTAACTCCTGCTCACTTCCTTACTTTGGAACACAGGAGGAACCTGTGCTTCATGGCTAAGGATGAAGAAGGATTCCTGCCTTGCTTACTGAGAGGCAAAATATCTTATAGAATTTCTGCATAAAACAAATTATCTTCACAATGACATAGGAGTCCCACAAAACAGCTTTGGAAGAAGTACATCCATGCGACAAACAAGAAGGAATGTGTATGCTGTTGGCATCAGGGAAAACATGGGACTGTAACAGCAGCAGCTTAGCTTATCCAAACACACGCACAGAAAGAGGAGAGAGCAGCTTCGCAGGTGAAGTAATGCAGAAAAAGAGCCCGAGGAGGACAGAAGGACCACAAGCACAGTGCAGCAATTCCGAAAGCTGCCCTTCAGCCCCTCCACCCTAACAGCCTCTCCGTGCCCGTGCAATGGATGGCACGGGCCCATCCCACCAGAAGGGCCAGATGCTCTGGCTGACTTCTCCTTTCTCCTTGCCTGACAGCCAAAGGGGGACAAGTTGCTTTTTAAACACTGGTGAGCTGAAGGAAGGGCTTGACGGACTCTGACCTTTTTAGGCTCACACTAGACACAGGACTGTTGATTGAACAAAGTAGAGATCTGAGCGCTGATCATAAACCAGGTGTTAATGTATCAGGCTGATTGCAGCTCAGCGCTGAATGTTGCTCCCGTAAACAGGAGGCAAGTCCAGTGGGTCAGTGTCTTGCAGATAGACAATCGTGGAGAGCAAACCTTTGCCCACAGACTACAATCTACCGCAATCTTCCAGCTGGACGTATCTGTCACTCACTTCACTCCAGCCCTTGTGTGGGGCAGGAGAACCTCGCTCTAATGTAAATGTACCGCTCCATATAATGGGCATATTTTACGTGGCTAACAACCTGCCAGGATTGCTCACTGCCTGCCTCCAGAGAAGTGTTCCTCATTGTTCACGGGGAGAGGAGACAAATAGAGGCTGTTATCGAAAGCCATTACCACAACCACTTAGCACCATCGCTTCCCGTACTGAGTGACCCTATCTTCTAATAATACTTCCTGTATTAACCTTGTGTCCACGTCTAACTTCTCCATCCTCTACGCTGGAAGGCATAGCCCAGTGCTGACAAGCTGCCAGCGTGGTCTCGGCGCTC